>NC_134409.1:26153104-26348104 GCF_038048845.1 Mixophyes fleayi | reverse complement strand
ATATCCTCTTTTATAACTGTGATTGTCCCTGGAAAATTGGCAAATATGTTTTAATTGGATCCTTTGGTGAATTTGGCTTCATTTATTTCATTCTCTTTAGATTTCAGTTTCTGTTTATAATACTCATCTATAAATTCCCTACACAGTTGTATTGCTTTAAATAACCAGCCACAGAAGTGTTCCTGGAACTAGTTGGGATGTAAGATATGATTGGGCACTTGTCTCCTGGACCTAGCGATTAGCAGTATGGGCTATTGGCTAAGGACCACTATGATTGTACCCTTTGGGCACAATAATCTTCAGAATAAGCAACAGTCATTTATCAGTGTTGGGTCTGGAGGATGAACATGTATCCCAGTTGTGTTATATGTATATATATATATATATATATATATATATATATATATATATAGTAGCAACTAGGTTGCGTAATTTGACCTAAATCCAAGCTGCCACAGCATGTTAAAAAAGGCAAAACATTACAACATTGGGCACATTTTCAAGAGTACTTGCACGTAATTATATCATTCTGCAGCTTATGATTGACATGTGCATTCATGATACAGTCATTGAAACACCAGCTCAAAGATTTCAAATTAAAAAAAAATCAAGTATATCAAGAAAATGCCCGATATTTCATCTGCAGCCAGGAGACTTTGTTTTCTCTTCAGTTAAATTATATATTTTTTTTATATTTTCCTACTATCCTACTATGGAGCCGGTTATGCACTTGAAAAATGATTTAATCTTTATTGTTGAGATCCTTCATCCAATTGCACCTGCAGAAAATTAGCAAAGTGAATGGGAACTATTATATAAAAATTGGATTAAAAGTACCTATTATTAACACACAGTGTAGGCTGCCATCTTAAAGGCTGAACCAATATACAGTCATGGGCAAAAGTTTTGCGAATGACACAAGTATTGGTTTTTAAAAAAGTTTCTACTTCAGTGTTTTTAGACCTCTTTGTCAGATGTTGCTATGGTATACTGAAGTAAAATTACAACCATTTCATAAGTGTCAAAGGCTTTTATTGACAACTACATTAAGTTTATGCAAAGAGTCAATATTTGCAGTGTTGACCCTTCTTTTTGAAGACCTCTGCACGCTGTCAATCAACTACTGGGCCACATACTGACTGATAGCCACCCATTCTTACCTAATCAATGCTAGGTGTTTGTTAAAATTTGAGGGTTTTTGTTTGTCCATCCGCCTCTTAAGGATTGACCACAAGTTCCAATGGGATTAAGGTTTTGGGAGTTTCCTGGCCATGGACCAAAATGTCGATGTTTTGATTACCGAGCCACTTAGTTATCACTTTTGCCTTATGGAAGGTGCTTCATCATGCTGGAAAAGGCATTGTTCGTCACCAAACTGTTCTTGGATGGTTGGGAGAAGTTGTTATTGAGGATGTTTTGGCACCATTCTTTATTCACGGCTGTGTTTTTAGGCAAAATTGTGAGTGAGCCCACTCCCTTGGCTGTTAAGCAACCCCACACATGAATGGTTTCAGGATGCTTTACTGTTGGCATGACACAGGACTGATGGTAGCGCTCACCTTTCCTTCGTCAGACAAGAGTTTTTCCAGATACCCCAAACAATTTGAAAGGGGATTCATCAGAGAAAGTTACTTTACCCCAGTCCTCAGCAGTCCAATCGCTGTACCTTTTGCAGAATATGTCTGTCCCTGATGTTTTTCCTGTAGATAATTGGCTTCTTTGCTGGTCTTCTTGACACCAGGCCATCCTCCAAAAGTCTTCGCCTCACTGTGCGTGCAGATGCACTCACACCTGCCTGCTGCCATTCCTGAGCAATCTCTGCGCTGGTGGTGCCTCGATTCGGCAGCTGAATCACCTTTAGGAGACAGTCCTTGTCCTTGCTGGACGTTCTTGGGCACCCTGAAGCATTCTTCACAACTATTGAACCTCTCTCCTTGAAGTTCTTGATGATCCAATAAATGGCTGCTTTAGGTGCAATCTTACTAGCAGTAGTATCCTTGCCTTTGAAGCCCTTTTTGTGCAAAGCAACAATAACTGCATGTGTTTTCTTGTTGATAACCATAGTTAACAGAGGAAGAACAATGATTTCAACCACGACCCTCCTTTTAAAACTTCCAGTCTGTTATTCTAACTCAGTCAGCATGACAGAGTGATCTCCAGCCTTGTCCTACTCAACACTCTCACCTGTGTTAACAAGAGAATCACTGACCTGATGTCAGCTGGTCCTTTTGTGGCAGGGCTGAATGCAGTAGAAATGTTGTTTTTGGGATAAAGGTCATTGTCATGGCAAAGAGGGACTTTGAAATTAATTGCAATTCATCTGATCACTCTTCATGACATTCTGGAGTATATGCCATCATTGCCATCATAAAAAATGAGGCAGCAGACTTTGTGAAAAATAATATTTGTGTCATTCGCAAAACTTTTGGCCATGACTGTACATGCGAAATATGCAGCCTATCCTTCCACTAAGAGCCAGAGACATCACTGAGACATGAGATATATTGTAATAATCAAGTTGGAACAGGGTAAAGTTCTTCAGGTGATTCAACTAATAAGTTGCAAATGATGTATACGAAGAGTAAAAGGGACATTCATGACAGCTCTTTTGCTGGTTCACAGCGGTGTGCTGGGGGATATCAACCCCTTCCCTTATAGCACCTGCTGTGAACTTATACATTAATTAGGCGAATTCCGTGTCTGTATGACCCCTGACCTGCATCAGGTTGCCTGTTATTGATTTACACCATGTACTGCATTATATATAACTAGATAAGTGTACACAGATATACTAATAAAGTCTAAGTGTAACATGTTGGATATGCACATTGCTTTCTAAGAGCAGACTCTGGAACTTACAGCCATGGATGTTAATAGCCAGAAAAGATTTAATCTATAATGCTAGCCACACGCTGTGATATCTGTTAGGATCCAGCAGAGATGCAGGGCTGTGTAATCAGTCCATGCTGCTGCAGTGCATCTCACTTGCATCAGTAATGTGGCTTCAAAGTGTTTCCTTGGTGATCAGTTAGATTCATCACTGGGAGCAGCCATGTTGGAATGAGCTGTGTTCATTTATTGCATCTGTGACATTGTGTCAAAGATGCAATAATGCATTCCTGCCAACCGTCCCGATTTCAGCACTATCTTGCATAGGGACATGTTTGTCCCGTAGTTGGGAATGTTGGTGGGAAGGGAGATATCTAATGGACAGATTAGTGCTTCACAGTGCTAAGCAACCCTCTAGGAATGTGACCACGCCCCCGTCACGATGTGACCACGCCCCCTGTCCCGCTGCTGGGGACTGACATGTTGGGAGGTATGAATAATGCGTTCAGTTATTGCATTTTAGACACAGCTGTCAAACATTCATTTAGGTCTGCTGCTATTGAGCACATGTTCTTAAAAAGGCTTCCTTTTCCTGTTTCCTGTACTCTACCTGCTCCGACTTCTGGTTTGCACTTAAACCTTGCGCAATCTCTGCCTCGCGTCAACCTTTGAGCTGTATTTTGATTTTTGCTAGAACTCAGCCTGTCCTGACTTTTCTATTGGATTTCACTTCAGTTGTCCACCATTCTTTCTGGATGTTGGCTGGACACTGATTCTTGGTCTTCTTGGGCCTCATGTCCTAACCTCCATGATACTTGTCAACTTAAACCTCTACTACCTAGAGCTTGAGATCTGAGCAACTCACGCTCTATAAGAACAGTGACTGCTATGAAGACCTCTGAAAGCAGGTTCTGCAGGTTGAAGAGTTGACATGTCTGTATTGTACAATAACAATATCACAGGTGATAACGAGCATTTAGCACAATAATGTGCATATGTGTCACAAAACTTACCTGGTCCACACTCCTGTGCTGCTGATTTCCTCTGCCTCTGTATAGAGGTCAGCACTTCCTGCTTAGGTTGGTCACATGATCATGGCTGGGATGCGGCATATTCTAATCTGCAGAGTATATAAAGCTCACTCTGACACTCTAGCAGGGTCTGTCATGATCTGCCTACAGCGTATGCATTACATGCTGCCTTGCATGGCAGCTCCTGCCTTTTTGTCATTCTATTATTTGTATTTCTATTTTGTGTTCCAGCAGTACCTCTTTTTACCAGAGGTGCTGCTATCGTGCATTATTCTTGTGCTTAAGGAGTTAACCTGTATGTTCACTAATTATCTCATGCACCTGGGTGTGTCTCATTCCCCATATATATACCTGTTCCTCCCAGCAGTCATGGCTGGTTATTGTTGTCCCATCCTGTGATGTCCTTTCCTGTTGTCCTAATCCTGATGTCCTTACCTGTTGTCCTTACCTGATTGTTTCTGGACATTTCATGCTACTTGCTGCATCAGCTGGAACCTGGTATTTATCACTGCTCCTTATTACCTGTTATCACCTCTCTGCAAATAAACACAGAGTGTTTTTCACCGAATTCATGACTCCTAGCTGTACTTCTGTTTGAGAACCGTGACAGTATAACCAGCCCAAAAAACAGCTTTGGAGTCAGGTGAAAGTTTTGTTTTATTCTGGGACCTTTTTGCTGCAATCAAGTTTTTCATTTGTCTTTTGCAACATGTCTGTTTTACCTATCATGGAATCACCCCTGCTACAAACCTTACAAATGGACATTATATTGTTGCGCTCCCAGCTGGCCGGATTTTCCGCTTTGCTTTTGGACCCACTCAGGAGACTATCAGAGACGGTTTCACTGAAATCTAATGCTGTTGATTTGACCCAGCCAACTCTGTCTGCTGCTGAATCTGTGCCGCCAACACCTTGCAATAATACCATGTCAAATTTGCATTTAACTAACAACTGCAGTTTAACTAATGCCCGGTTCACAAGTGGGCCACGCCCCCATCTGACCGAAGTGGAGCGACAGCGCAGAGTAACCAACAAACTGTGTCTCTACTGTGCCAGCAATGCACATTTCTTGCAGGACTGTCCTGTCCGTAGACCACGTCAGCTTACTGAACCATCTCCTGTTGTTTCCTCTCGGCACTCCAAATCTGTTTATGCTCCAGCATTTCTTTTCTCTGCAAAGAGACCCAATCTGCCAGCTCCAGCCGCCTGTCCTGAGGCACCCACTCCCCCTGTCTCCTGTGCCGAGGTGCCAGCCTCTGTCTCCTGTGCCGAGGTGCCAGCCTCTGTCTCCTGTGCCGAGGTGCCAGCCTCTGTCTCCTGTGCCGAGGTGCCAGCCTCTGTCTCCTGTGCCGAGGTGCCAGCCTCTGTCTCCTGTGCCGAGGTGCCAGCCTCTGTCTCCTGTGCCGAGGTGCCAGCCTCTGTCTCCTGTGCCGAGGTGCCAGCCTCTGTCTCCTGTGCCGAGGTGCCAGCCTCTGTCTCCTGTGCCGAGGTGCCAGCCTCAGTCTCCTGTGCCGAGGTGCCAGCCTCTGTCTCCTGTGCCGAGGTGCCAGCCTCCAGCTCTGAGGTCACATCATCTGCCTCCAGCTCTGAGGTCACATCATCTGCCTCCAGCTCTGAGGTCACATCATCTGCCTCCAGCTCTGAGGTCACATCATCTGCCTCCAGCTCTGAGGTCACATCATCTGCCTCCAGCTCTGAGGTCACATCATCTGCCTCCAGCTCTGAGGTCACATCATCTGCCTCCAGCTTTGAGCCTGCTGCCACTGTGTCCGGTCCCGAGCCTGCTGCCACTGTGTCCGGTCCCGAGCCTGCTGCCACTGTGTCCGGTCCCGAGCCTGCTGCCACTGTGTCCGGTCCCGAGCCTGCTGCCACTGTGTCCGGTCCCGAGCCTGCTGCCACTGTGTCCGGTCCCGAGCCTGCTGCCACTGTGTCCGGTCCCGAGCCTGCTGCCACTGTGTCCGGTCCCGAGCCTGCTGCCACTGTGTCCGGTTCAGAGTTTTCAGCCGCTTTCTCTGTTCCTGAGCTCCAGTCTGCTCCAGAGGGGGCGCTGCCCTTCCAGTCTTCTCCAGAGGGGGCGCTGCCCTTCCAGTCTTCTCCAGAGGGGGCGCTGACCTTCCAGTCTTCTCCAGAGGGGGCGCTGCCCTTCCAGTCTGCTCCAGAGGGGGCGCTGCCCTTCCAGTCTGCTCCAGAGGGGGCGCTGCCCTTCCAGTCTGCTCCAGAGGGGGCGCTGCCCTTCCAGTCTGCTCCAGAGGGGGCGCTGCCCTTCCACTCTGCTCCAGAGGGGGCGCTGCCCTTCCAGTCTGCTCCAGAGGGGGCGCTGCCCTTCCAGTCTGCTCCAGAGGGGGCGCTGCCCTTACCGTCTGCTCCAGAGGGGGCGCTGCCCTTACCGTCTGCTCCAGAGGGGGCGCTGCCCTTACCGTCTGCTCCAGAGGGGGCGCTGCCCTTCCAGTCTGCTCCAGAGGGGGCGCTGCCCTTCCAGTCTGCTCCAGAGGGGGCGCTGCCCTTCCAGTCTGCTCCAGAGGGGGCGCTGCCCTTCCAGTCTGCTCCAGAGGGGGCGCTGCCCTTCCAGTCTGCTCCAGAGGGGGCGCTGCCCTTCCAGTCTGCTCCAGAGGGGGCGCTGCCCTTACCGTCTGCTCCAGAGGGGGCGCTGCCCTTACCGTCTGCTCCAGAGGGGGCGCTGCCCTTACCGTCTGCTCCAGAGGGGGCGCTGCCCTTACCGTCTGCTCCAGAGGGGGCGCTGCCCTTACCGTCTGCTCCAGAGGGGGTCCTGTCCCTCCAGTCTGCTCCAGAAGAGTTGCCAGTCCATGCGGTCCAGCCCGAGTTGCCAGTCCATGCGGTCCAGCCCGAGTTGCCAGTCCATGCGGTCCAGCCCGAGTTGCCAGTCCATGCGGTCCAGCCCGAGTTGCCAGTCCATGCGGTCCAGCCCGAGTTGCCAGTCCATGCGGTCCAGCCCGAGTTACCACTTGGTGCTATCTGCCCTCAGGCTTCTCAAAGTGCTGTCTGCTCTCAGGCTTCTCAAAGTGCTGTCTGCCCTCAGGCTTCTCAAAGTGCTGTCTGCCCTCAGGCTTCTCAAAGTGCTGTCTGCCCTCAGGCTTCTCAAAGTGCTGTCTGCCCTCAGGCTTCTCAAAGTGCTGTCTGCCCTCAGGCTTCTCAAAGTGCTGTCTGCCCTCAGGCTTCTCAAAGTGCTGTCTGCCCTCAGGCTTCTCAAAGTGCTGGCAAGCCTGCCGCCCAGTCCGGGCCAGCTCCCAAGCCTGCCGCCCAGTCCGGGCCAGCTCCCAAGCCTGCCGCCCAGTCCGGGCCTGCTCCCAAGCCTGCCGCCCAGTCCGGGCCAGCTCCCAAGCCTGCCGCCCAGTCCGGGCCAGCTCCCAAGCCTGCCGCCCAGTCCGGGCCCGCTGCCAAGCCTTCCGCCCAGTCCGGGCCCGCTGCCAAGCCTTCCGCCCAGTCCGGGCCCGCTGCCAAGCCTTCCGCCCAGTCCGGGCCCGCTGCCAAGCCTTCCGCCCAGTCCGGGCCCGCTGCCAAGCCAGCCGCCCAGTCCGGGCCCGCTGTCAAGCCTGCTGCCAAGCCTGCCGCCCAGTCCGGGTCTCCTGTCAAGCCTGCTGCCAGGTCCGAACCATCCGTTGCCAAGGGTTCCAAGTCTGAGCTGCCACCTACCTTTGAGGGGCACCTTTCTCAATTTAGTGCTCTACTGAGGTTTTGTGCTTCTTATTTCCCCTCAGTACCTAGCCTTGTCAGTGACCCAAAGAGGCAAGTTTTGTTTTTATTAACAAATTTTAGAGGAGAGGCTATGGAATGGGCGAACCCTTTGATTGAGACTAATCACCCCACCCTATCTGACTTACCACTATTTGTCAAGGCAGTGATCAACAAGTTTTCACCAACACCTCACGCTATGCCTTGTTACGGGGCCTCTGTATTGTCAGCAGGTCCACCCGTCTCACCTGGCCTAGAGATTTCTTTGTGCTCCACCCAATTGGTTCAAACTGCTGTTCCAGGGAATTCTCGCAAAAAGAAAAAGCGAAAGAAGAGAGCAAGGTCTACAGAGCTTGAACTGGCAGCTGGCATAGTCTCCTTTGCTCATCCACCCATGGACGAGGACTTTTCTGCTGGCCCCCCAATTCTGGACTATGATTCCGATGATTTCAGACATTTTTGGTAATTGGGCGTCTGGAATCCGCCCTTAAGGGAAGGGGTACTGTCATGATCTGCCTACAGCGTATGCATTACATGCTGCCTTGCATGGCAGCTCCTGCCTTTTTGTCATTCTATTATTTGTATTTCTATTTTGTGTTCCAGCAGTACCTCTTTTTACCAGAGGTGCTGCTATCGTGCATTATTCTTGTGCTTAAGGAGTTAACCTGTATGTTCACTAATTATCTCATGCACCTGGGTGTGTCTCATTCCCCATATATATACCTGTTCCTCCCAGCAGTCATGGCTGGTTATTGTTGTCCCATCCTGTGATGTCCTTTCCTGTTGTCCTAATCCTGATGTCCTTACCTGTTGTCCTTACCTGATTGTTTCTGGACATTTCATGCTACTTGCTGCATCAGCTGGAACCTGGTATTTATCACTGCTCCTTATTACCTGTTATCACCTCTCTGCAAATAAACACAGTGTTTTTCACCGAATTCATGACTCCTAGCTGTACTTCTGTTTGAGAACCGTGACAGGGTCAGAGCAATAGGTTTTGACACCAGTCTGACTTCCTGTTATGCTGTAGTAGCTGAGCTTTCCTGTGTTTTCCCTTGAATTGTTTCTCTACCTATTAAGCCCTCGTGTACCAGTCCTTGCTTGTTTTTGACCACTCTCTCTCGGATCCTAATTTTGTACTGCACTACTGCCTTTGAACCAGTTCCCGGATTACTGGACTTCCCTTCTGCATAATGATTTTGTACCTCGCTGCTGACAGTGTACCAGTCCTCGCCTTGCTGACCTGCTTCTGGATTACCTATCCTCCATCTCCGCTGTGTTACACCTAGTGGCTTTTCCGAGGCCCGTGACCTGCGGGTTCCGGGCTGCTAAGAACATCCCTCCTTGCGGCGGTTCTTGGTGAAGACTGGGAAATCCGTTAGACTCCGTCCCTCTACATGTCCAGCGCTAAAGCAGCCTAACACGTGTATCCATAACCTCAGGACTCCCTTCCTGATAACCACATTACACTATGATGCCCAGAAGAAATCAGAGACTCTCGATAATCTGGATTATCAGCATTTACCCACATTGGGCATGTGGGTAAATGCTGTCAGAAAATTGACCACTGCTGTGAGCCTGTGTATGCAGTTATCTTTCTGACTAATGTACCAGCCCACAGATACTAATTATAGTATAATTTGGTTGATTTATTTTAACTCTTCCATTTAATTTCATCTGTTGCTACAATTATTCATTATTGCGCCACTTTTGTGCGCCAATAAAATATATTTTAGACAACGGGGTTATAGAGTGTTTTTGGGTTGTAGAGTTGTATCAGGAGATGGACATTCAAAACCTGATAGTCTTTTAAGCAAAATGTAATATAGCCAATTGTCTCCTTTTTTGAATAGCTAATCGGTGCAGTGTTGTGTATTGTGACATAGAAACATGATTGCGGGGGCCTCATAGTAACTAATAGAAGCAAGTTACTTTTGTTACTTAAGTGTTATTCTTGTACATTTAATAGATTAGAACTTCACCCATTTTTATGCAAATACCAACAGCATGACTAGACACCATTACTGGCATGTACAAAAATTTGCATTCAAATGGAACTATGGGTGCAAGGAAAGATGAATTTCTCCCAAACTCCTGGGGATTTTGCTTTATTAGTGGAAGGAAAGGTTTATTAGATATAAATGGGTGGTGTTTAATACACAACTTTAGTATACTGATTTAAAGTTAGTACGTAGACTCTTTGTGTGCGTTAGCTGCAAGCAACGTTTTCTGAGCTTAATCGCCCACATGTGACCTTGACACAAAAGGACCCACATATTGTTTATAACTGGTGAGTTTTTCCAGATAGCATTAAAAACCTCAGTGTAACACCATTCTGAAGTCTTTCTATAGGAAATTTGTGCTCCCTGTGTTATTTGTGCTAATTGTTACAAATTCTGAGTGTTTTATTGAGGTGACACAATTTTGGGTACCACAAAGGATCCATTGTTGAGAGGTTTTACAGGATGCAGTTTTGTTATATATTATTTAGCACTCTGATCGTCATCAGAAAAAGTGATAGAGCAGAACTTGATGAAACACATCAATGAATAGTGACATACAAGTCAAATCAGGAATGACGTAAATCAGCAGAATATTTTTGTGATATATATAAGTGCGGAAAGAAGAAAAACAGAGAACGGTGAGCCTCAGTAGGAGGTAAAGACTCTGGTCGTAGGGTAGAAACTTTATGAAGAACTAATAGGGGAGAAAGCAACCACATAGTCCATAGACTATGAACTAGAGGCAGCTGACCCACATAGACATGAAGTCTGAATATTTATCCAAAGCCAACAAGATAATTTCGTCCATGAACATGTAAAAGTCTGTCTGATGGAACCATTCAGTAATTGGCAGAGGAAATGATGAGCACCAGTGCACTGGGATAACGGCTCTGGCTGCATTGTTCAAATGCAACCGGTACCTAATATCCAACTATATTTTTCGACAACCGGAAAACCTCCCTCCAAAATTGTATAACATTTACACATTACATGGTAAAGTGATCCAGGAGCCCTTACATCTCCAGCAGGTCCAGGAAACTGTGCTGTGGAATTTATGTAAGGAGGATGGGCATCAGTACCACCTGGATAATAGTTTGTATTGTATTTCCATGCAGAACTTGAAATATATTGGTCCAAGACACTTGAACATCTGCCACAGATAGATCTCTATCCCAGGACATCACAAATGGAACTGTAGAGGCAAAGAACTCATTTATAAATGCCTGAAATGGTATGTGTGGGGTGTTATGTGAAGCACAGAGAGTCTCAAAGTGGGAGAGGTCCCTACCTAAAGTCTTATCGCCCCCCCCAGGAATAAAGAAAAACTGTAAATAAGGTAACCCCAAAACTCTTTATCCTCCAGAGAATATTTATCCTGCCATATTTATCCTGCCATTCCGTGAAAGAGCAGAGTTGCCCATTGACCATCAGTTGCCAAAACTGAGAACCCCTACTAATGACCACCTTCTGAATGTCCCATGGAGTATACTAGGAGAAAATCTGATTAAATAGATTGGGAAACCATGGGGTGTGATGCTCCTCGGAGACACAAATACGTGTTCAAAGTTTTTCCCAAACCGCAAACGTGAGACCTACCATGGGACGGGACAGTTTAGGTAATTTGGAGAGCCAGGGTAAAATATGTAGAGGGGTATCTATAGAGGATGCAAAGTTATAGTAAGATATCACTTTTGAGATTCCACAAGTTCATTGTCTAAGGCCACATGTACTATGTGCACCACAGAACTCCATACTCCCTTTATTCTAACAGTATTTAAAAATTATGTTTCATGTTTTATGCTGGCAGGCCTGTGACCACAACCCTGTATATATATTAAATCTAAAAAAATTGACAAAGAATTTTAAACGGAAGAAACAAAATAATGTTCGCACTAGGGAGGAAACCTTCCTCATAAAGAACAATAATTAGAAATATTAATGCGTTTTATCATCAAATAAGGAGATCCACATAACTTGAGGGGTGCACCAACAACTCAAATAATCAATAAAGACAAAGGGGGAAGAGAAAGAAAGTTGTGGTTCAAGGGACAAGGGCCTTGTTCCTTGAACCACAACTTCCTTTCTCTTTCCCCTTTGTCTTTAAAGAATTTTAAACTCCTGACACCAATTCGGTTCTATCATGTTAAGCCCAGACCTACTGTATGTCGCTTATCCCCAAATGTGGCTCTGTGTACATATGTGTGAACAAGTCCTCAATACACTGTTCACAAACATGGGTCTGGCACAGGGGAAATTAGTGCTTCCATATGGCAAAGTTGACTATGCCATCAATAATGGTTTAAGTGACGTTTGCTCATACTTGCCTAGTTTCCCAGAATGTCCAAGAGACTCTCAACTTTTGAGAAGTTCTCCAGGACTCCTGGGGTGTCGGCAACACTCCTGCTTCCTCCCACTTTCAAGTGAAGTGTGCGAGACGGGGGCATTGATGATGCGTTTCGTCATGAAACGCATCATCCTGCCCCCGCTGCACAATGCAGCAAGATGAATGGAAGATAGTTGACAAGTATGCCTTTTCTATTTGTTTAAATATCACTAATTTCCATGTAGTGTTTCTTCAAAAAATATATAAGTCATCAGTAAATCTGTATCCCAGAGAAAGTTACTTGCATGTACTTATGAAGCCATTTGCTTTACATACTGTACAGGAAAATATGGCACAAAATCGAATCTTGCGGAAGCTCCCCATCCCTGTTGAAACAATAAACAGTTGTTTGTCCATACATGTTGGAAGCCTCTGAATATACTACTATATTTAGCCAGTAATAGCTCCATAGAGCCTTAAGTAGGTCCATGTTCCCTGTTGAGCATGTACCATTCCGTGCTGCCCCACTTAACTGTAATGCCGCATGTGTTCTGTGAGTACGCTGCATGTTTTATGAGCAGGGAATGGAAGCTATCTATACAAATTCTAACTTCAAACAAATTTAATTTTTTCTTTAATTACTTTAATAAAAGCATGTTAAAAAATAGGACGAATAAGAGTCTATGGTCAAGCGATAACACGCACTACCATACAAGCAGATAATCCACTTATCCACACCACTTTAGCTAGGTCCGAATTCCCCTGATAGTCACTTATGCATCCCCACCCTTACTTCCTCTTAGTGACACATTGTTAAAATCAAACAATAAAAACTAGTGCCTTAATTAACCCCTTCACCATTGAGGCGTTTCTCGACCCTATGCTGAGCATTTTGGATTCAACACATATTTATTTAATGCTTGCTGAGTAGTCTAAACATAGGACGAATAAGAGTCAATGGTCAAGCGTTAACACGTACTACCAGTACCAGAGTTTTATTGGTAAACGTGTAATGTATGGAAAACACATTTATAAATGCATTATTCATTAGTATTTTTACATTATTGGAAAACACTTTGTGTGAGCTTCTAGATTATAGTCTATATGTGATTTTTTTATACAACAAGGGTTACATGAAATTGCCATAAAGAAGTAATACAAACAAGGTGATACCCAGAGCCCCTAAGAAGCAGTCCACAGCTGCTGTTGTTGTTTATTTATTTTTTGTGTTCCTGGATTTATTGATCGTCATTTACAGTTAGGAGACAAGCAAAAAAAGAGAGGGGACGGGCAAATTTAAAATATGCAGATAGATTTAGAGTTGCTAGGGGGCGTGTTCTAGCTCAACTCTAATGCAGTATAAAAATAAAGCTGTCCACTGTGCTACACCGAAAATCAGCCAGTATTTTAACTGCATGCAAAAAATGTAATGTATTTGCACCCCTTGCTTTGTCCAGGATTAAATGTGCACCTTTTTTAGCTTTGCTCCTAACTGTAAATATAGCCCCACGTAATGCCCACCGTGGATGGTTAAACAACCAGTTTCGTTGCCATGTAAATGACTTATGCCTCTTTAAACCACATTGATAATAAAACAGCTCTGTGCTTCTAGATAAATTAATAATGCAGTTGATTAATTAGGCTCAGTGCCAACATGACAGATGTTTGAAACACAAACTTTTCTATATTTTACAACCCTATTTTTTTTTTTTATTCATGATACATCATGCTCCATATTTACCTAGGGCAAAATTGTTGTTGTTTTTACATTGCCACTCTGTGTGCTATGTTGTAAAAGAAATATTCAAGATTTATCAAACAGAGATTTAACAATAGGAGCTAAAATGCACCATGGAAATGCAAAGTTTGCAGGAAAAAACAGGTTTATATGTTCTTTAGAAAATATCAGATGCCTGATGTTGTCAATAATGTTTAGTCTTTTGATCGTGTCTCAGCTTGACTTGTAGAAATGAATTGTGGGAGCTATTCACTAAACAAAGTGTTTTGCTTCTCTATGGATCCAGAGCTTTTATACACAATAAGATATGGCTCTTGTAGAGTAAAACAGGAACTAGTAATTATTATCTACCCTTAGAAGGTGATGCTATCAAGTATTTGTGTGTTGCTACATGAAAAAACTGCCAGTATTTAACTTATGTGCAAAATAATAAACTAATTTGCACCCCTTGCATTGGAACATGGTTTGTCCTGGAAAACATTTATTAATTTTTTGTCTTATTTTCCCTAATGACTCAAGCCCTCTCTACTCTTCTCTGGCAGATCCACAATATTGTTAGCCATTGTACCCATTGATGACAAGTATGTGCCAGATTTGCATTTTTACTGATAAATTTGTCGTAAACCCACTTATAGGCATACTTGCCAACTCTCCTGGAATGTCCGGGAGACTCCAGAAATCCGGGTTGGTTTCCCGGACTCCCGGGAGAGCAGGCAAGTCTCCTGCATCCGGCAAATACCTGGCCAAAATAATGTGATTTGCGGTGAATCGCGTCATTTTGGCCACGCCCCCCGCATGAAAACATCATTTCTGTTGCGAGGGGTGGGGCCAAAATGACGCAATTGACCGCCCCACCCACCCTCTAGTCACGCCCCCTGTCCGGGTTCTCCCGGACGTCAGTGCATAAAAGTAGGCAAGTAGTCTTTAAGAAATACTTTAAAAACCCTCATTTGGCTATTTTGGGGGCAGGATTTAACTTTTTGTAAATTTTTATGGGTGAGAAATATTTCTTAGGAACTGGAAATAATAGAAATTAGTTTTATTGTAGCATAGGACCAGACCAGCAGATAATCCACTGATCCACACCACTTAAGCTAGGTCCGAATTCCCCTGATGGTCACTTATGCATCCCCACCCTTACTTCCTGTTAGTGACACATTGTTAAAATCAAATAATAAAAACTGGTGCCTGATTTAACCCCTTCACCACTGAGGCGTTTCTCGACCCTATGCTGAACATTTGGGATTCATCACACATTTATTTAATGCTTGCTGATCGAAATAAACAGGGAACGGGACATACACTTTAAGCTAATTTATTATATCCAAAATCAAATGTTTGCACGTGGGTGTAGTGTAAAGTATCAAATGCTCTGATCTGCCCAGCTCCAATCAGAGTAAACTGTTTCATACCTACCGAAATTGAACAGAATATCTCACCCTTTGTAATAACACTGGTACTGCTACTCCCAGAAATGACAGTAGCATTGTATTGTTTAGATATTCGGGCATAACCAGAATTATGTTATTTACATTTCAACGATACGTTTTCAGGTTTCTTGTTTGATACTATATTGTAGTTTCAGTCTGTGCATTTGCGTTGTTCCCACAGTCAGCATGAGCTCTGCTTCAAGCTAATGGTCCGTAGATAACATTTGGACAGGCCTGGTCTGCATTTAATCTGCTGGAAGTCTATACTCATCTATTTTCTTTTAGAGTGTCTAAAAAAATGCTTTCTGTTTGATCACTTGATCCTTGAGCTCATGACTTTTGTCCATACAATGCCAGGGGGTATATTTACTAAACGGCGGGTTTGTAAAAGTGCAGATGTTGCCTATAGCAACCAATCAGATTCTAGTTATCATTTATTTAGTACATTCCACAGAATGACAGCTAGAATCTGATTGGTTGCTATAGGCAACATATCCACTTTTTCAAACCCGCAGTTTAGCAAATATCCCCCCAAGTCTACTGCTTGGCAGAATAACTAATAAACTGTTATTCTTTGGGATACATCTTATAACTGTTTATGCCTCAATGCCTACTGTATTCTTCCAGAAATTGCAGGAAATACAGATGATATCCCACTGGTTCGCTGGAGACAGCAGTGGCTTGAAAATGGGACTCTTCTCTTCCACATCCATCACCAGGATGGTTCCTCGAATTTACCAGGACAAGAAGCCACGGTGGAACCTCAAGGTGAGGCGGCCGAAGAGGAACTAAGGATACTACACATTTCTGTCATGGTGAGTCGGCGTCAAAATCTGCATTCACCGCTAATATTTCAAGACGGTTCCTTCACTCATATAGAAATAAAGGATTCCTCTTGCTTTTTTGTTAACTTTAGTATTCTGCTGTTAGCTTGAGCCGTTTGTCAGAATGCCAAGTGCCAGTTTCCTTCTGCTAATATATTATTTATTCTATTGTATGCTCTAATGTCCGGTGTTTACTGTAAAATAAATGAACGCCTAAGGCAAGACTCTTTCTGACCAGGTTTTTTGTGGAGGAGTAAGGCTTCTTCACTTGCAAGGACATCTGTGTAAAGTTAAACTGCAACCCATACCACCCATAATAGCTATCTGTTCCCTAGTTTAGTTAAAAAAATAAAAACAAATGTCTGATTGGTTACTATGGTTTACACTAACTTTGTGTAGTGCATCATGGGTAACACTAACATTTTTGGTAGTTCACTACTTTTCATAAATGTCTCCACGAGGGTCTGTGGAGAGCTTGGTTGGTTTTTCAGAAAGGGCTGTTTGTAAATATGAGCAGTGGCACCAACCAGTGGTAGATGAGTGTGTAATGTACATGTATAGTTACCCATAGCAACCAATCAGACATTTGCTTTCATTAGTCCTAGACTGATCAAAGCTGATTGCTGATTGGTTGTTATGAGTTGCACGTGAGTAGCATGTTTGATGCAAGAACCTTGATGGTTTTGAGTTACTGCACATCAATCGGGTTTTTATTAATTCACCAATTCTAGCATACAATAGATAAAGAAAATGCAGCCAGCCTTCTGGACAAATTGGTATTTTAACTGATAAAACGAGGAGAAACGCTGACCAGCTCCGTAGAGCGAGATAGAACTGTACGCATAGATGCTTTTGTAGCTTAGCAGTACCCGAGCTTAAAAGCTTTGAACATGGCAAGCATTAGCTAAGGGCCTCTGTGAAAAAGAGACTGAAGTTAAAAGTAAATGCTCCTTGCACTGGTTTGTGAACTGATAGATGCAGCTGCTGATTCACGCTATATATTGCAGAGTTTTAACTGTAAAATACACACACACACACACACACATATATATATATATATATATATATATATATATATATATATATATATATATGCAGTGGATGCAGTGGATTGCAGTGCCCCCCCCCCCCCCTGTGGATCCACCAGGGATATGGATTTTAGTACAACATAGCAACATATTTGAAGGGACCTTCATATGAGCTGCGTGCAGATGGCTGGTCATATTAGGACTAATTGTGCCATGACCCCAGTAGGGGTGTACCTGTGCACCACTTCAGAGGGTCCCAGGGACAGGTCTATTCACAGTGGAGCCCCATTTGGACTTTCAGTTCCATAACAGTGGAACTTAAAGCCCAATCAGGATCTGCACATTGGCTCTGTGAGAAGAACAGAGGCTTCTGGGGTGGATGAACGCTCAGCAACAGGCCCTATAACAGCGGTAGTATGCCCCTAGCCAAGTTGTGCAAGACGGGTTGTAATATCAAAATCCACATTCTAACTCCATTTTTGGCCACCTAGTTTGTTGTAATATATCAGTTACATATTTCCAAGCTTTGGCGCACTCAGCAGCATCCAATTCAAGCTTTGGGCATCTCAAAGGTGCTTGACTTTCTGTTGTATCACTTCCACCAGCTACAGATTTACATGCATTTGAAAATAAAACCTGCAATTTCCCTTTGTTTTGCATGCTTTAATTAATCAGGCCCATAATATGAATTTAAACTTGGATTAATTTTTATATTACTTATTACATTAAAAGCAAGCTGTCTATGTACCACGCTAGCTCTTTATCTATATGGAGCCAACATATTCTGTAGCGCTGTAGAATAAATAATTTCTACAATTAAAAGCAATTTATATAATTAAATATTAGTGCAATTCCAAATATAATACTGCTATTTATAGAGAGAAAGGTAAATTTATCCACCCCCTTCCCCGTTCCAAAATTTGTGGAAATACAAATCCCAGCAACTCTTGGCAGGCTTAACTGCGGGTTTGAAAAAGTGGAGATGTTCCTATAGCAACCAATCAGATTATAGCTGTCATTTTGTAGATTGCACTAAATAAATGAAAGCTAGAATCTGATTGGTTGCTATAGGCAACATCTCCACTTTTCCAAACCCGTAGTTTAGTAAATCTAGCCCAAGGAGTTTAGTAATCCTTTATGTGAAATAAAAACCCAAATACCTTGGAAAAAAGAATCTCTCACATCTCTCACAAGATGCTGAGATAGTGGAGCTGCCACATCAATGAATGGATAGGGGGCTACCAGCAAATTGTTAATCATCAGCTTGCCTCTGATTGGCTGGAGTTTCAGAACACCACTCTGATTGGCTGTCAGAGTATAGACCCCTTCCTGCTCTATGAATGAACTTCGTTGACCTCGCTTAGAATGATACCTATTTTTCCCCGAAAGCTTCCTATGTGCATATACCAGCAAAGTATTTATTATGAAAGTAAAAAAAAAAGCTTCCACTTCTATTTTTCTCTTTCATATAGCACCAATCATATTACGCAACCCTGTACAGAGAATATGTAATCATTGATATCAGTCTCTGGCCTATCGGAGCTTACATTCTATATTCTATAAGACGCACAGCCCCAGTTTATCAGACTGTGGGAGGATATTGTAGCACCTGAAGGAAATCCACTCAATCATTGGGAGAACATACAAACTCCACAAACCTATAGCCCCAGCGCTTTCATGCAGCAATGCTAACCACTGTGCCACTGTGTGCTGTTAGTCCAGTGTTATCACATGATGCACAATTCTGAAACCTCACCAACTGCCTGCTCTTTAGATGAGTAACTTTCATAGCTTTGTAGTTTTATTTTATTTTGAAAAGACTCAGAAACATGCAAAATCAGGACAAAATAAGCCATACTTACCTACGTTTCCGAAGTTCTATCCGGGAGATGGGTGTGACTGGAGGGTGGGAGGGGCCGGGGCGCGGCCAATCGCGTCATTTTGGCCCCGCCCCATGACTGAAATACCGTTTTGTTGTGGGGGAGAGGCCAAAATGACGCGATTCACCGCAAATCGCGTCATTTTGGGAAGACAGTAGCAGGATGCGGGAGATTTGCCAGCTCTCCCGGGAGTCCGTGAGACTGATCCGAATTTTGGGAGTCTCCCGGACTTTCCGGGACAGTTGACAAGTATGAAATAAGCCCCGCCTTCAGTCAGTCCTGACCACCTCAAAATGCCCACTTTGGGGCGACATACCCCACTACCTTTGGGTATGTTTGGGGCCGCCAAGAGGATTTTCGGTGCCCTGGTACAGCAACTTCTTGGGGCCCCTTCCATAGCAACCAAAGGGGGTGTGGTCAGGGAAAAGTTAGTGACTCCTTCAACTACAAGGCAGTCTTGGGCCCCAGCACTTTGCCCTCCTTCCCCTTCCGCGCCCCTGTGTATGTTGACATGGAATCTCCTACACCACCAGGCGAGCACTGTTTTTAATGCTTAGAACGATGGTTTCATCATGGGAGGGTGATGTAATATTGTAATATTCTCATGTATAATTCTTCTTACATTTTTAATTTCATTGTAGGAGAGTTTAACAACCATATTCATCTAGGTTTGGGATTTTTGTATGGATAAAATACCAACAAGCCGAATAAATAAGTAAATGAGAATGGTCAGGTCTAGAGACAACTTTTTTTTTTATGTTTGCACGGAAGTGTCAAGTAATCTTTAAACAAATAAGAAAACATGCAAGAGAACGTTTCCTTGCCAGTCAGTCATTACCAGCTTCTCTTTGAACCTCTGCTGCCAGCCTCTCTCTGTGCTTTGTTGTATTTATAGATACCAAACATTTCAGCTGACTGGAGATGAAAGATTTAGCCAATATCTACTTTTTCCTGCAGACTTATTTCAGAATAAGTTATGAGAGCCATACTCCACGCGCGCAGAGCACTTTTCGGTGTACCCGTTTCGATTTTTATCCCTAATGAGACGCTGAGTTAGCCCCAGTTAACAGTCAGAACTGTGAGTGGAAGACAATTATAATCTACTTCTCTTTTATCCTACCTGAAATGTACATCCAAGAAAATGCATTGTTGGGGCCACTCTTATTCTTTGAAGAGAGGATATTCAAGCCATAGCAATTATCTAGATTTGGCACATTAATTGGGTGCCTGGCAGCCACCGTCCTGACATATGTCTGCAGCGGGATATACCGTAGCTAATGAATGGAAAACAATATGTTTTATTATAGCAGTCAGCTGACTATGGAGTACGCTTGACATTTAAATTGAACACCCTACTGCAAAAATAGCTTAATATTACTGTACAGTTCAAATGAGCAGTAAAACTATCAATTAATGGAAAATTTAATGGGAGGCTGAAGAATTGGGACATAGGTAGTACTTAGAAATGAGTTTTTTCAAGGAACTGTGCAGGTTAAATGTGCAAAGGGACCAACCCAGAGTGACCACAATAGTCTGTCCACAAACAGGTGTGTGTCTAGGGTCGGAGCAACTTATTTTATTCCATCGTTCATCTCCTGACATTTACAGTTTTAACATCAGTGAGAATAGAACATGTTGTAGCCAATGGGACCTTTAGACTACTCAATAGAGCACAGAATATTAGTATGCTGATCTTGTAGGAGGCAGCAACCTGTCCTCTTGTGTTACCGTTAGAGCTTGACCACATGAGCGGTTTCTTGAGCTGAGCTCCAAACGAAGGAAAACAGTGCAAGAAAATGTCAGCATAATTTTCCTGAGGTCTCCTCGGATACACATATATGATGGCAGTCCATGTGTTCAGCAGAGATGGTTCAAAACAGAGATACATCTGTCTTATATCGCTCCGTTTCTCTAATGGTTTGGCAAACTGTGTTTGAAACTCAGCTTGAGAAGCTGTGTGGCCGATCCCTTGGAAAGGGCAGAACTGCATGTAACGGGCATGATGGGAGTAGGGGAGAAGAGGCAAGTAGGAAGCCACAGGCAGTTAGTTAATTGAAGGATCAGGGTCCCATAACTGTACAAAGTTGTATTGTGATGTTCCTGTCAAAGGGATGCGGAAAGATCCAAATAGTAGCCCATCATAATTGAAGCTGTTTTTCTGGACAAGACAAGAAGGTATTTTGCGATTATCGGTTTAAATCTGGCCAGTAATTTGGAATTAATGGTTGATGTTGAATTTGACCTTAGCCAATTTGCAGAATAAAACATGATCACATTATTTTTATAAACACGTATAGATAAATAAGTAAATATGAAGCCTGTGATTTTGTGAATTTTTTGCACTATTCATTTTTCTGTTATTTAATTTATTTTAAAATATTATTTTTCCGTTGTAAGTAGTCTACTGGTACTCACTGTAACACTACTGTAATAATAGTCTCTGGTACTATACATAGTACATTATTCTTTTATATTGTGGCTTAAGCAACTGCAGTCAGTATGTTTTCCATTAGTGGCAATGCCAACCAGTGTACATCATGTATGCACTTCTGGAATAACCAACCGTCCAAGGGTGAGTGCTTCTATGCATGACGTGAGCAAGTTGCTGATCTGGAAGCCCCGATTCTGTAGTTAAATGAGTAAATGACACCGACTGCATGGAGCGGTGTTTGCTGCTCACCGAACACCACTGCTTGGGCCCAGGGTATGGTGCATACATGGGAGAGCAAAGTTCAGAGGTAGGAAGTTGGGTCATTGCTAGAAGACAAGGTGAAGGGAAGTGTCAGAGAGGTCAGTTCTGGTCTGAGACACCCCAAAAAATGTGCCAAATTAGCTGATATATAGGATGCCAGTTCAGGAGCGGCATTGCCGCTAACTGGACTTCACAAGCATTATATTTTAATCACAGCCTCTGTGATGTAGAAGGGTCCACACTGTATTCAGCAAAAAACTCCACTGAACTTATAAGTTGTTTTGTGTGGAAGGTGTTGCTATTTGTTAAGCAATATTTCTGCCACTTTTAAGAATACAGATGTACAGAAGTATGCCTAATAGTAAATATGTTAATATGTTTTATGACCATTTATAGCAGTATTTCTCAACTCCAGTCCTCAGGACCCCCTAGCAGTACATGTTTTCCATATCTCCTTGCTGGAGCACAGGTGTATTCATTACTGACTGACACAGTGTAGCAGGTGGTATAATTATTTCACTGGTCACCTGGCAATCCTGCACTGTTAGTGGGTCCTGAGGGCTGGAGTTGAGAAACACTGATTTATAGGAAAATGATATATTTTATTCTATCCAGTTCCGCAGCCTTCCTTCTGTTATACTCATCTGAAGACACTGCAGTATTCAACGAGTGGACTAAAATTCTAATGATATTAATAATCTTCAATAATCTTCTAACCGTGAAGTGTATGATGGATGCATGCCCTGTAGACACTCTTGCACATAATAAATTGGGACACAGAGTATTGTCATTTACAGAATAGGTCAGAGCCTGGGGGCATCTAAGTGACTCTTTTTATTCCTTGTGAAACTGGAAGATCCCCTCGTCACTCTCTTTCAGGCGATCTCAGTGGATATTTATTTCCTGGATAATTAATTTTGATAACAAGCTGTCTGAATTCCCCTCTCCACATTCTATTTCCCCTTCCATCCATCACACTCCCGGCTCACATCTTAATATATTATGTGAATAATTAGAACAAAAGCAATGAGCTGTCAACACGTCTCCAGGTCCTTATATTAGTGAATGCCGCTCACTTTGTCTCTCTCAACCCCACTGTCTTTGGGATTAAGCCTTTGTTTGCTTAGAATAATATTGTGTCACTTTATGCCATTACCTTCTTGCAGAATATTAATGTATCTTAATGGGAAAAAAATGAAACATTACTCCTCGAGCTCTCGCAAATGTATGTATTTTGTAAAAGAATAATTATGGGGAGAAAAAAACTTATAAAACTATTCAGCTGAATTTCTCTCCTAAGTTTAGTAGCAGGGGTGGAGCAGTGCATGACTAGACCCCATAGCTGTTCTCAGCTCCAGTCTCCCCTCTCTCAATAGAGCAGAGTGGGGGACTCTTCTGATCATGCACGATAAAGCGCATGCACCCACTGTGCATGCTTCAGAATGGTATATTAACAGAAGAAGCCTCCACTCTGCTCATTGCTAGGAGCCCCTTACCATCCGGGCCCCATACCGCCGCAGTCCCCACCCTCACATAGTTGTTCATCTGTTGCAAAACCTGCATGTATTCAGGGCTCAATTTTAAATACTTGCTTTTCCCCTATTATGATTTTACAGTAGTGCTGCCACTTTGCATCCACAAAATCAGAGCACTATGCCCCCAACCTCTAGCGTACCCAATACATCATGGGGTTCATTTAAAGTTAAAAGCAAATCCTGCAACAGGGTGCAAAATTTGCACCTAGAAAACCTATTTTTGTGCTACAGTGGGGTAAATATAAAAGGCACATAATGATTTCGAGTTAAGGGGGCAGCCCAACTTTAAAATGCAGTGCAAAATAGAGCTGTCTAGTATGTGGAAGAGTTTATAGTATTTGCCCTGCATGCAAAAAAAAATTGCATTTGCCCCCCTCTTACAGCAGTAATAGTCAATCTGATGGTGCAGCCCTTTAACCTTCAAAAGGGCTGCACAAAACCATGAATCTCAGTAATAAGTTGAAACAATACATTTATTTGCCCATCACTGTCTTACAGTGCAACATACATAGTCATGCTTTTAACTAAACCACATAACATATAGTAATTTATATTGTTGTTTTTGCTGCTGGTTATGCACAGCAAATAATGGGGTAAGATGATAAAGCAACAAGTAACCTGCAACCCATGCAATTTATTTGCCCTAGGCCTGAGCTTATACATTTTTAAATTAAATTTATACATTAAATTTAAATATAGTACATTAATGAAATTTAATTTAAATGTAATAAATTTTATTCAATTTATAACTTAGGCCTAGCCATAAATTTTGTTCTGCCTGTATAGTATGTGCTGTGTTTACTCTTAAGTAATGCTAAAGGAATAGGTATTAAAAAACAAGGTGAAATGTACACAAATGTTCGGCTACTTATAACCAATTCATTGTAAGCATTAATTATCTAAACTGTGCAAGAAAAACACACACAATCTAATTGATTTGCTATGGTTACAGCACATTTGTGCTTATTGCACCCGTTTATTTAATAAATGTCAACATGACCACAGTGCTTAAAGCCAATTTAAGGATGTACCCCATGTGAAGCACACACAATGAAAAAAAATTGTCCTCATCCAAAATTTGTCACCCCAGTTTTTTTTAGAAAATGATATTTCATTTTTTACATAATTACCATGAGAGATGCAATTTAGCCATCTCAATTCAATTAATACTTGTTTTCTGGGCAAAGTTTATTATCCCATTTGTTTTATGTTTTCTAAAGAATTAAATTATACTTATACATTTCATTTACTTTCTCTTCCAATAAAAGATCAAACTTTGTGCACAATTGGGTATAATGCTAAGACTCATGCATAAAAGTCATTATTCTGATATCTGTGATTATGAAGAATTATAGAACTTTAATCTGTACTACCACCAAGGGAGGGGGCGGAGGATTATAGTGCTATAATCCTCCGCCCCGTCCCCAAAAACCAGGGGCTGCTTTGTACGGCCATTAATCCCCAGGCTCCATAGTTACTCTCACAGCCGTGGCTGAAACCCGGGCTCTGTTGCGGTTTTTGGAGCGGTGTGTGACCATGTGGACCAATGAGAAGCTGCAATCATGAACAATATGGCTTCTCATTGGCCCTCTCACTCACACCTCATTCCTGCAGCCAATTTAAAGTGCTGAATAAAAATGGTTATAGTGCATCTTTAATTGGAAACAGTTGAGTTCTTGTTCTAGGGAACACCACAG
Source organism: Mixophyes fleayi (assembly GCF_038048845.1). Taxonomy (NCBI): domain Eukaryota; kingdom Metazoa; phylum Chordata; class Amphibia; order Anura; family Limnodynastidae; genus Mixophyes; species Mixophyes fleayi. The sequence goes on along the minus strand of NC_134409.1, from coordinate 26,323,404 downwards.
TTTGGGAAAATTCGCCCCTGCCAGCGGTATAATGCTGCATCTCTTGGAGTTGATAGCCAGGAAATATTCAAATGTAGTTTCTATCACAGGCGCTGATTGGACAGAGCCACAGTATCTGTTGCGTCTGTGGCATGGAGGACCCTCACAGTCTGCTAGTTCCTCCAAGGGGTAGGTTTGCTGAAGTGTAAAGGTTAAAAGTGGCTGAGAAGTTGGAGTGGGGTTAGCATTTTAGGTTTTTGGATTATTGGGCCAATTCTTTTGCACAGTCTTAAGGGGTGTGCTGCATCTTAAGGCAGAGGGTGCGTGAAAGGTGTTTGAAGATAATTATGATATAGTTTGATTTAGCTGAGGCTTGGCTGGGTGTAAGTTATACCTGAGCAGTGATTTTGGAAGGGTAAATAATGTTCATAGAGGGGGAGGAGTTTATGTATAGATAAAAACGTGTTTAAGACCTTCTAAGCAGGAGGATATCTGTAAGGATTATGACAATTACTGGTACCTTATGGGTAAGGTACTGATTGAGGTTTGTTTAATGCCACCTACCATTAATTAATGTACAGAAATGTTATTATTATTATTCCAGATTGAAAGGGCTACAAAAATGAATGTGCTCCTTATATCTGGATAGGTAAATGGGTGAATTTACCTATCCAGATATAAATTGGGTCAATGAAACTAGAAGTCCTGGCAAAGGAAGACAATTTGTATCTATTTTAAAAGACAGTTACCTTTGGCAAGTGGTAGAAGAACCAACTAGACCGATCCTCGGTACTATCTAAGAGAGCAGATATGATATCTAATTTACAGGTTAGAGGGCAATTAGGGAAGAGCGATCACAACAAGGTAACATAGGACTTGAGTTTCGATAATAGTCTCAATATAGAAAAGCAATATTTAATCAGCTTAGAGCAGCATTAACCCTTGTCGACTGGGAAAGCACAGGGAGCGAATGGAAAGTTTGACAAATATTTTAAATCCTACAAGCACGAGTAGTTTACAATAACATTTCTAAAAATAAAAGTCCATCAATGTGGTTAAATAAGACAGCATTGGAGGTAATAAGGGGAGAAAGAGATGATTTAAAGAGTTAACACTAGAAGAGACCGAAAAATGATTATACAAATACAAGGAATGTAGCAAAAATATGTAAATGTGAAATCAGGTTAGCAAAGATTGCAGCTGAAAAAACAGATTGCTAAAGATAGCAAATCTAATCACAAAATGTTTTTCAGGTCAATAGAAAGAATGAAAAATAAAAACTTATAATATTAAGCCACTAAATGATAATTGCAGAAGATAAACAGAATGCTGACCGCTCAAGATGTTTATTTTCGTCTTCACAAAGGAAAAACATTTATGAAAGTTTGTACTTGAGGGCCTCGGATCTTTATTCCAACTTACTAGTTATATAACTATGTAATGAAAGGAGATGTCGGACTGTGGCATACAGACCATTTGTTCTCATAGGACCACGCTAATAAATAGCCTTAGTAAGCCCGTTAAAAGACATTGCTGAGATCTTTCAGTGTAAAAGATTGGTAGCTGATAAAAGAGTGCAATAGCTTGTAATAGATAATAATGTTATATAACACCTTGACTCCGGTCAGGGGTCAGATATTATTATTTTAATATAATTTTTGAAGGTTAATAGATACTTTTCCTAAGTGTTTGAGATTTATTGTATTTTTAGTGGCACATTTTTAAAATAGATTGAGCCATACTTCTGATATGGAAGCCAACCTGATTGACACAATATTGACTGTTTATGGTTAATATTGTATCAGTTAAGCAATACAATATACTTATATTTTAGTAAGGTAAATAAGCGTTCTCTTCAGAATTCTCTTCAGAATTCAGCTGGACGAGGATAAAAGTTGACCTGGGGGTAAATGTATCAAGTTGAGAGTTTTCTGTCGGGTTTGAAAAAACAATCAGATTCTAGCTATCATTAATTTAGTACATTCTGCAAAATGACAGCTAGAATCTGATTGGTTGCTATAGGCAACATCTCCACTTTTTAAACCCGCCGGAAAACTCTCAGCTTGATACATTTACCCCCTGGTCTGAACAGATGTGGACTGTAAGCTCCAATGGGGCAGGGACTGATGTGAGTTCTCTGTACAGCGCTGCGGAATAAATTAATGTTGATGATGATTAAGGGTTCAGGCCGCTCTAGTCTAATATGCTTGTAGCACGTCCTCACCTTCTACGTGAGGCTAATATGCAGTGGGTGAAAACAAAGCCGTCCTTAATTAAAAATCCGGCTTTCTTTGTTTCCCCCCAAACCAATGTTTATGTTCCCATGTTTTCAAAAGTCAGATCCACTTGGCTTTTTACAAGGTCACAGCAATCTTTGTCACTTGTTTTGTTTTCATTTGAATCAGAACTGTATGGCAGAACAGAGGCACGAACGAGCGCTATAGAGGGTGAAGGGGGCTGTCTCATCTGCGCCTGTCACCATCCTTGCCTCTACTACTTGCCTATCCTCAAGCGCCTGCCCAAGGGGGGCCTTCAGACTCTACCATGGGAAAAAGTCAAGATTAAACCTTGCTACATTTTTCATTCATGTTGTCCTTTAACTTTGGAGATCAAATATTTTCTTATATTTTAAAATTGATTTCAGTTTATCCTTCTCTCAGTCACAATTATACACCCTATAAAAATGTTGCGTCCCTCCTTAAAGCCTAGAACCCTGCAGCCTAGTCAGCCTATTGGATAATCAGGCGCTGGCCCTGGAGAAGGTGTAACTCGCACAGACTACATTTTTTTCAATGCTCCTTCATTACACGTTGTTATCTATACCCCAGTAGCACATTGACTGCATCTGAAAGTAAACAATAAAAATGCATTTTATTAATGCACTTGTGGGGGGAGGAGGTAAACTGAATATTCCTGCTGAATATTGTGGAAAAAGTCAGCTGATTACACCATAATTGGGCAGCATGGTGGCTAAGTGGTTAGCACTTCTGCCTTACAGCACTGTGGTCATGAGTTCGATTCCCGACCATGGCCTTATCTGTGAGGAGTTTGTATGTTCTTCCCGTGTTTGCGTGGGTTTCCTCTGGGTGCTCTGGTTTCCTCCCTCACTCCAAAAACATAGTGGTAGGTTAATTGGTTGCTAACAAATTGATCCTAGTCTGTGTGTCTGTGTGTGTGTGTGTGTGTGTGTGTGTGTGTGTGTGTGTTAGGGAATTTAGACTGTAAGCCCCAATGGGGCAGGGACTGATGTGAGTGAGTTCTCTGTAGAGCGCTGCGGAATTAGTGGCGCTATATAAATAAATGATGATGATGATGATGATAACTCACTACTGGCGATCAGAATCCCTTATTCTCTGTAGCTGCCATTGATGATCTCAAAATCATGTCATTTACCAGCATCTAGAGTTTGCTGTTATCACCTATATCAGCATCACAGGAAATGCCCCAGGCTCTTTCAGACATCAGTATTTTGCTATTCCTTTAAGGAGTGCAGTGTTTTCTTTTTTACATTAAAAATATATTTTTCCCAGAGATTTTGAAGATCAAAATATGAGCAGACTTTCTGAATACTTAATAAACCAACTTTTTGCTCCTTTGACATCCTTCTGACTGTCTTCAGAGTCTTAATGTTTCATAGTCCATCAACTGTACTTTTTTCGCAAAATGCCAAAAAATGTCAAAATAACAGGCAAATGCTAGCATCGTGTTGATGGATCTAGTGTCTGAGATTGTGCCCACAAGTAACAGCGTCATATACAGTTGTTAAAAGAGGGGAAACGTGAGACACTTACATTTATATTGCATTTTCAACAGAACGAAAAGCCAAACATTGATTGAAACAGGGATACCACATTACTTGTATAAATTTATAGAAAATAAGCCAATTAAAATAAAATTATATGCTGAACATATAACATTTTATAGAGGATAACTATGAAATAGTGAACTATTTTAGAGGACAGTTATGAAAACTAGTGCACAGGTAACAGTTGATCTGACCCATAACAATCGGACATTTGTTTTTATTTTTGAACTGTACTGGAATTTGGGTGCCGTGAGTTACATCGCTCCTTTTTCATATCTCCCAGTTATCATAAATGCCATCCCCTGTTCTGTCAAAACATAGGGGTATAGTTACTAAACGGCGGGTCTGAAAAAGTGGAGATGTTGCCTATAGCAACCAATCAGATTCTAGCTGTCGGTTTGTATAATGTATTAAATAAATGATAACTAGAATCTGATTGGTTGCTATAGGTAACATCTCCACTTTTTCAAATATACCCCCTGGTATTGCATGGACAAAAGTCATGCGCTCAAGGATCTAGTGATCAAACAGAAAGTATTTTTTAAACACTCTAAAAGAATCTAGTTATCATTTATTTAATACATTCTACAAAACAACAGCTAGAATCTGATTGGTTGCTCTAGGCAACATCTCCACTTTTTCAAACCTGCCATTTAGTAAATATACCCCATAAACACTTGAACATCACTTAAGCACAATTGCACCACCAAGGTCCAGATTTCTCTAATCCATCTTAATGTATATATTTTGACAGAGGGGGGAAGAATGCTGTTTGTAACAAGGGCCTATTTTGTGCAATTGCACCGATTAAAAGGGTGTATGCATATAATAGTGCATCAACATGACATTCATTTTGTGAATCAAAAATGATCTCCTGATGTGAGTGGCTGGGCCAAATCTGCTATTACTAGCTGAATTTGGGCAAGGCTCCTTGCAAGATTTGCAAACACAAGATTTTGTGTTTCAGGATGAGATACCAAATGCCTTTCAAGGAGTAAAGGTTGTGCATTTTGGTGGGTGTTCCCAGTTTAGCAGGTGGCTACAGACCCTATTTCTTGAAAAAGGAGACTTTTAGGAAGAACTTGAAAAAGTTTTAATTTTTGGTGGCACAAAGGCGATAGTCGCCCAGAGTTTCAAGTGAGATTTTTCCTTTTTCAAATGATTCGCAAATAGTCGAGCAAAGCAATTCCAAAAGTGGGAGTGTGACCATGTTTGCATCATACATTTGCACAAAATTAAATGCACTGCACACACACATTATTTCGTGAGTAGTAAATGACCATTGCTATCACTTGTAAGCAGGGCCGGATTAAGGAAATGGCCCCTGGGCTAAGGGGGCCTCCATTCCCCCGTGAGGGCCCCCCCGGTGAGCCGAGCCGCCCCACCTCCAAGGCACTTACCTCCTTCTCCTTCTGGCATTGCAGTCCTTCCCCGGCGTGCTGTACGCTCTTTACTGAGGAAATGAGACTCACAGGATCTCCTCAGTAAGGAGACTACAGCGCGCCGGGGAAGGACCGCAGTGAAAGTGCTCAGCAGCATTGATCGCGCCGGGGGCGCCCCCGCCCCCGATCGATCAATACTGCTGCTCAGCACTTTCAAGGGCCCCCTGGATGCCCGAAGGCCCCTGGGCTGTAGCCCAGTTAGCCCTATGGTTAATCCGGCCCTGCTTGTAAGGATGGACGGTCTAGGCCACCACCAGACACTATTTCAAAGTCACACCATGTTCTTTCATAGCTGCCTGTCTGCAGCCAGTGTTCTCTGATTGCTGCCTCGGGCCAGACCACAGGGGTTTAAGGCTTTTCTTACATTCTGCACTATATAACTGTTTCTTCGCATTGAGCACATGTTATGTTAAAAGCTACAACATTATGACAAGCGTGTTAGAACCTTTCCTGTTTGATGTGAACAGTCCAGGAACACCATGCACAGTGCTGGAGCTCATAGACCTCCTCCTGTGCTGCCGTCATTGTTCATGTGAAATCAGTAACAGATAGCCATGGAGGTCCTACTAGACCACCCGCAACACTGCCTGCCTTCAGTTTGCCCTTTTACTTTGGTTGTCACTAGCTCTCAGAATGTGTATTAACGTTTACTGTAAAAAGAGCTCCAGTATTTCTTATTCTGAGTCTGCTCTGCAAATGTTTTAGGAATATATAGAAGTGGGTGAGGTGGCGTCACAGGGAGAGGGGGGTGCTAGGTTTGGAGGAAGAGAGGTGTGTTAGTGCTTCTTGGGTCGAGTGCTCTTGATGTTGGGCTATGCAGGATCCTCTGCCTTTCTTGAGAGCTATAAAGGACATAAAATTATAATGTGCAGCAAATGGATCAATTTTCCTTCACACTCATTCCACTTGTGTGAATAAAGACAGAGCATCGACTGCACTGCACAGCACCAAATGCACACAAGCAATTGAACACTAGTCTCTGTCACTTTTCATTAACTCCATCAATGCTACATTTCTCATATCATTCCCATTGTCCTTGATCTTCTTACGTTACTCCCCAAAACACAGTGCGTTTTCTCCTACCCTTGTTTCTTGCATATCTCCCTCTCTCTCCCTTCTATATTATTATAAAGGAACAACCTAAAGTTGAGCTATAATTTTCTTTTGAAATAAAAGCAGCCCATTTCTTCCCAGACCATCCAACCATTACTGCTGACAGCATAGAAACCTATTTGTACGAAGAATATAATTACAGAAACATTATATTGGAGTAAATAGTTTTTAAATATCCACTTATCATACAGAGAGCGGTTTCAGCACCAACCTCTGTGGACAGTTCCCCAGCTCTCAGAATTGGCTTTTATTACCAATCTTTTCCTTTCTATCTATTTTGTTTCTTCGCAATTAAATGGTATCTTATGTTTAATTAAAATAACAAAATTGCTTTGGATTTGGAGTTTAATGCACTAAAAAATTGCCCAGGCTGAACATTAACCATGCCAAACCTTATCGGATCTTTTTCTTCTTCAGAATTGGGCTACTGCTTGCTGCAGGGTCAGAAGTGAAACGCTTTTTTAATAACAAATCTTAAATTTGATATAGATTGCTAATCAGCTAAGTTTATAGCTCTATACTTTCCAAAGGAAAAAAAAAAACAAGCCAGTCAGACATTGCCTAGCTGTGGTTAGCTGTTAACTATAATACTGCCTTATTGTACACTTGCAATCTCGTATTTATAACAGTGTTAAATTATTGGCAGCAGCATTCATGTGAAGAAGTTAACTAGAATAGATATTTTGTTCTGCTGGGTACATAAGCAGTATCTAATATCTTATTTTGGTGCACGCAGCTGCTTTTGTCCTGCCGGCTACACTCTGCAAAAATATATATTTTTCCAAAATTGATTTTTTAGGTGTGCATGCCCAAACTTGCATTTTCATTTTAAAGGGAAGCAAAAGAAAAAACAGAAATACGATGTACGATCACAGAATAGGAAATGTGCCTGTTATAATATAGGCAGCTCTTCTCCTTGCAGATGTAACATAAAGTGGCTTCATTGTTAATTTAATGTAAACAGCGAAGGGAGAATTGTTTGGCTATTCCTGAGAACTAATTTAACATGTAATGCAGAAATAAAGTGATATGATAATAAATCTTATTCAAGCAGATTTTACTTTATCTCCTATTATTCAGTTTCGTTCTACCCGGATATCAAAAGATTTTTTATATGGCTGGAATATGCAAAGTGTGATTTTTAGAAACTCAGTTATTGTGGCTGTCCTCCTTGTCCCTGCTTTGGTTGTTTGCAGTAGATTTGTTCCTTTCTTAATGTAATGTTTTTCCATTTTCTTTCTCCAAATATATTAGGGTGGAATGATTGCCCTCCTACTGTGCATCCTGTGCCTGCTCCTCATCTTGTATACGAGACGCCGTTGGTGCAAGAGAAGGCGCGCCCCACAGCCGCAGAAAAGTGCAAGCGCAGAAGCCGCCAATGAGATCCATTATATCCCATCCGTGCTCATTGGAGGCGGCCATGGGCGAGAGAGCCTCCGCAATGCCCGTGGACAATCCACCCACCCAGGGGGCACCCTTGGCATCCGTGAAACCCCCATCCTCGATGGTTACGAGTATGATGTCACTGAGCTACGTCACCACCTCCAGCGGGAGTGCATGAATGGTGGGGAAGACTTTGGCAGCCAGGTGTCCCGTACTCTGGACTCCCTGCATGGATGCAATGATAAGAACACCATGGACCTCACTCCTGGTGTGTGCTCAATGGCAGGACCAATCGCATTAAGCCACAAGCCAACAAATCCCATACAGTGGGATTTGATGGTTTTTAGCTGGTTTTGTGTCCATGTTTGATGAGCCACTATTTAATTGAGCAATTGGCCTGTATTGTTACAAAGCAGGGGAGCTGGGCTCTGCTAGCAGATTATTTCCATGTCATTGCGGCTAGTGTATGGATGAGTCTCAAATCATCCAGTACAAATGCTCGCAATGGTGCATGTAATAGAAAGTATGGCAGGCAAAAATAAATAACTATAACATAAAACATATATTAAAAAGGCACAAAGACTAAGAATAAGGAATAGGTTTTGCTTATATAATACTATGGGGTATATTTACTAAACTGCTGGTTTGAAAATGTGGACATGTTGCCTATAGCAACCAATCAGATTCAAGCTGTCATTTTGTAGAGTGCACTACATAAATGACAGCTAGAATCTGATTGGTTGCTATAGGCAACATCTCCACTTTTCAAACCCGCAGTTTAGTAAATCTAGCCCTATGCCTTTTACTTTCCTAAAGTCTTTATATACTGATGTTGAAGTGTATATATTAATGTAAAACCGAAATATAAAGGGGAGTGGGGGATTTATTGTGCTAAACATAGCATCACGCAGTTCATTTTTGTACATGCAATTGCATTTAGTTTTCCCTGAGTGAACCATTTTTATCATGACCTGATGAGTTTTGTTTGCACATATTTTTCTGCACTCCTATTCCGCCTTGTGACTTTCGACCCTTGTGTGTGCTGTACAGGGGCACAGAGAGGGTGCCGCCCCTTTCGGCTTTACCCTGGCCTGCCTATGTAGTGGGAGGGGCCACCAACCTGCTGTGGCCAACCCACCTTCTGCCGCTATGTAACGAACCCCAAAGACGTTGCTTTGCTATACAGGGACTCACAGCTCTAACTTGCCCTCTATTTTAGCCAATCAGTATTAATAAGATATAATGCATGTATAAAAGTTTATCTTTCAAACAAACTCATTTACTAAATAAAGGACAATCTGAAAAGTAAAGCTGGTATCTCAGTATTCCAATTATTCATAAATATTTTTTACCAGAGTAAGTCTAGTAGTTTGTTCATATTATGTTGAGCTGATGGACTGTAAATAGTAGAAATTAGTTTTTTTAGGCTATGATACCATTTTTTGATTGTGTTATAATATAATAATAGCGTCTTTGGATGATTATAAGGGGAACTACTTGAACTCAAATTGGGATGGATTTCCCTAATTATTCGTCTCATTCATAACATTGACCACGACAAGATGGAGTGTTCTCCCTCCTGTGTTTAACTCTGAGAAGTGCACACAGTGCAATATTAGACTAGTCAAAAGTTTTAAAGGGCCCATTATGCATTCTCCTACTGTCGTCTTCATTAGTTTTTTTTATTATTATTATTTTAATAATTGATTGGATGTATTATTATTAATGATTCACATTTAAAGTGATTTATTAAGATTTGTTATTATATTTTATATTGAATTTTGCATATATCTATTTATTGCAGAGGCTCAATCTCCCAGGTTTGTGTTACCTATACTTACTCTCAAGCACTGTCCTAATTTTTTTTAGTTTGATGACTCCAGTTTAATCATCAATACTCAAGTACTGATTATTCCAGGGTATGATACAAATTTAATCTGCAATATTCAAACGCTGAGTATTCAAGGGTATGAAACCAGTTTAATCTACAATACTCAAGTACTGATTATTCCAGGGTATAACACAAATTTAATCTGCAATACTCAAACACTGAGTACTGCAGGGTATGATACCAGTTTAATCTACAATACTCAAATACTGATTACTCCACGGAATGATACCAATTTAGGGCCTCATTTAGAGTCGTACGCAATGTGCGTCTAAGACGTGGAGGATTGGGAGTGTGCCGCAGCTTGGTAGGGTATTATGAGGGGCATGCAACCCCAGTTGCATCCCACTCGTAATACCCTACTGAGCTGCGACCAGTTTGTGCAGCTAGCTAACTATTTTCGCCACCTAATTCCTGCTGCACATATTTAGCCCTTTTTTGACGTGTGTTGCTTCTGCGCCTTACTGCGTCCAGGACTTACAGCGTTACGCCCACCGTGTCTATATCACACAAGTTCACGCCTTCACAATTCCGCGTTCCGCCCTTTCCCTCATAGTAAGCCGCAAGCTGCCGCAAGTGTAATTTACGTCCAAGATGCAGGCGGATATGGTGCTTGCTGCACATGCGTGATAGTGGTTTTGTGGTCGATGCGCTTAAAACGGACTTTGCGTCCGACTCTAAATGAGGCCCTTAATCTGCAATACTCAAACACTGAGTATTCCATGGTATGAGATCAGTTCAATCTGCCATAATCAAAATACTTAGTATGGCATACTCAACTAGTATCATACCATAGAACAGATAGATGTGCGCTATTTCCAATCCATCATTCAATTCTTAGATCTGTAAAGTAGAAGTTTATATTCTTGAGATAGGATTACACTGTGAAACATTGTGACAAAGCAGTTTTGGGATCTGTCCCTTTGAAGGGCATCCATCTGCTACAAGTACTTATGTAAAAGCTTTGAGTTTTTACGCATTTCTCCTACATTTCTCATGGGACAGTGACTAATTGGGAATAAATTGACATATATATTTTTCAGTTGATTTACAGTGTTTCAGTAGTGAATAAACTAAGTCAATTTTTGAGCTGCAGATAATATGAGCTACTCCTCTTACTCATATAAATATTTATAACTGATTGGACTGGATCTTAGTACATAACGGGAAAGTACTTAATTGTGAACACCTGTACATTGTTTTTCTTTTTTATATATTGTTGAAATTTTATTCATGCGTCATAACTTATTACTATTGATCGGCTAATATAGAAGGCTAATTAGAGTGTGAGCTTAATATTTTATTTAATCCAATAACATTATTTATAGTATTCCATAGTAGGCAGAGCTAACGCCAAGTTAAATCTGTGCCGTCTGTACAGCTACAAAGCTCTGCAACACACCTCAGTGCCTTGCAATATGCACAATCTCAAACTGGGTGTGATACATGTGTTCAACAGTTACATGATCGACATTTATATGGTCGACAGCATAATATAGACAAGGTTGTAAAGTCAACAATAATGACATCTACAGTATTGTTAGGCCGACAATTCAAATGTAGACAGTATTATTAGATCAACAATTGAAATGTAGACAGTATTATTAGATCAGCAATTCAAATGTAGACAGTATTATTAGGTCGACAATAATATCCCTAACCCTATTCCTAACCTTATCCCTAACCCTAAACCTATCCATAACCCTAAGCCTAACCATATAATGCTGTCTACATTTCAATTTTCGACCTAATAATACTACTGTCGACATTTCAGTTGTCGACCTAATAATATTGTCTATATTTCAAGTGTAACTCTAATAATACTGTCTACCATGTGAATTGTCGGCTTAATAATACTGTCGACATTTCAATTGTCGACCTAATAACATTTTCTGTATTTCAGTTGTCGCCCTACTAATACTGTCTACCATGTGAATTGTCGACTGAATGTTGTCGACCTTCTGAATGTCGACCAAATGATTTAACAGTAGACTAAACAGGTTCCCAAGCAGTCCCTCTGCTCATTGTTTTAATATGTCACTTATTAAGACACGCTAAGGCTCCACATCATACATTTTGTGTGGAAAAACCATATGCTGTAGGTTTAGGGTAAATTTAAGGAGAGTAGGAAATTAAGACTCCAGGTTGTCACTAATATAACAGAATAGAAAAATGCTTCTGTATGCTCTTCCTGCAGGTACACGGAAGGAATTGAGAGTTGTTTTGCCTTGAACATCGTTTAGAGTACAAAAAGTATTTTTAAGGTAGTTTTGCTGTAATTTAGAATTTTTCGTATAGCAACCTAAATTGCCTGTTTTCTTTAGTGTTTTTGAAGGCGAGCGCCTGAATGATCCGCTCTTAGTGTCCGTCCTTGCTTGCAGTGCGCTGTCTCCTGTTATGCGGTGCTGAAAGGCTGTCAGTAACACTTAGGATGGAAAGAGCTGTGCTGTTTTCTGAAACACTTATGGAAAGACGTGTGTGCTACAATCTTTTTGGTGCTTTTACTGCTTCTGTAAAAGCAGTGTGATTTTTTTTTTTCCCTCTACCATATATCTCGAGTACCGCTTCTGCCGCCCAAGTGCTCTGCGTTCTCCTTAAATTCATGCCTCAGAGGCCTCATTATAGGCAGGATTTTGCTGCCTGCGTTTCCATTAAGACTACAAAACATCTTCCTTATTACGTTTAGTTTAGATTCTTTGATGACAGAAGATTATGCCAATGCTATTGACAAATCTTCATATCCCAGTGTTATAAAAATATTCCCAAAGAACACAATTAGTTTTCCATTTAAACCTAAATTCTGTCTGCAACGTTTAAGTGTAGCACTGACATCAATAAGTCTCCTCATCTGCCCTCTCTTGGGAACTTGCAAGGTTGTTTGCACCACCATGATTGGGGTAAATGTAGTTTATACCAGTCAAACGTAAAGGAATCTCCGTATCATTAAATCTGTCTCAAAACAGACCTAGTTAACTCTCAACATGTTCAACTTTATGGATCTAAGTTATTGAGCTATTTAATACGAAACACCCGATAATTAGATTTTCTATCTATCGCAGCAGTAGAAAATCTTTTTTCATGTAATTTATTAAGATAGTGTCACTGGGGCAGGTGGGCAATGCTTAGCTCCTCTGTATTGGTGACAGCAGTAAGTCTCTTTTTTGGCCAAGCAGAAGTCTCCTAAATCCTGATCATTTGTACTAATTTGTATATTATCCCATATAGAGAAAAACATATAAATTGCTATAAGAATTCTTATTGGTTTGGTGCACTAATTCATACATTGGTCAATGCAGTACATCAATTCTAATATTGTTGTCCATGAAGCACTTTAGCAATGACTAAATAACCCATACAATAACAAAGAACCATAATTAAGAAAAGTATTTACAAAACATACATAAATCTATTGCATTATTTTTATTCTGCAATACAATGCAAAGTTACATTTTATTTAATTGTAAATAATATTAAAACGTTGTATGTGGATAGCGGTATGCCACATTTATAGTAGTATTACGTTCCTGACTAATTATTGGTGCTGCAGTGTACAGGAGGTGAAAGCTGAGTCTTAAAAATACCAGATGTTAGTCTTGATGAGATGCAAATGATGTGATAATTAGTCCTGTGCGTACCCCTTCCATTGACATATACAGGTGTTAATGCCAGAACATAGCGTCACACTTGTAAAGTTGCACATAAATATATTTAATTGTGCCAATTTCCCAGGTTGTTTTTGGAATAGAAAAGTCTCTGTTAAGGTATGAAGATAGTAATAGCCAAATAATAATATTGATCCTGTCATCAGTGGGATATTATTTTTATAAATAATCACCAAATTTGTAAATACTTTTGCGAAAAATAATTCAATGTCAAAGTCAAATAAAAAAATGTTTTTAAAGTATTATTGTGGATTTGAGGCAACAAAAAGTACTGTTGGCCAAATGTTGCTAAACTACTATTTACTATTTGCCATCAGCTGTATTCTCTTGAATTGCGTCCCTGGTTCATAGAAAATTGATAAGTTGCCTTTTCATAAATATTGGCAATTTTGACTATGTGTGGGTAAGAGTGTTGTAAAAATGCTTATGGCCCCCAACAAACTGCTGGGCAGGGCCCCTATCTGTTCTATTTCTTGCTACAATACAGTCATAGATGGTGGCTAGTATACAAAGCATGCCTATTCTGGTGGCTAGTATACAAAGCAGGCCTATTCTGGTGGCTACTAGACAAAGCATGCCTATTCTGGTGGCTAGTACACAAGCATTCCTATTCTGGTGACTAGTATACAAAGCATGCCTATGCTGGTGGCTAGTATACAAAGCATGCCTATTCTGGTGTCTAGTATACAAGAATTCCTATTCTGGTGCCTAGTATACAAAGCATGCCTATTCTGGTGTCTAGTATACAAAGCATGCCTATTCTGGTGGCTAGTATACAAGAATTCCTATTCTGGTGTCTAGTATACAAGAATTCCTATTCTGGTGTCTAGTATACAAAGCATGCCTATTCTGGTGGCTAGTATACAATAATTCCTATTCTGGTGCCTAATATACAAAGCATGCCTATTCTGGTGATTAGTATACAAGAATTCCTATTCTGGTGTCTAGTATACAAGAATTCCTATTCTGGTGTCTAGTATACAAAGCATGCCTATTCTGGTGGCTAGTATACAAAGCATGCCTATTCTAGTAAATAGCATACTAACCAAACATCATTCAGGTGGCTAGTGTATGGCAGGTCCACCAAACTGGGGACTAGTGCATGTTAGGACCTCCAATTTGGTGATTAGTTCATGGAAAGACCTTCAGTATGTTCAGTATGGTGGGTAGCATATGACAGGGCTTTCAATCTGGTGGCTCGTGTATGTCAGCGAAGCACTTGTCCGGCATTTGCTTGTTACTTTTAGGGCAGTCCGCAGGGAGCTGTCAGTAACACCTATCTGACAGCTCCCATCGAGTGAGCTGATTTGTAAATGGTTTAGTCTGTCTGATGCTATTAGCAAACAGTGTGCTGGGAGATGTAAGCTGGATGTTACTGACATCTCTTAGTCGTGTTCCCTACGAATAATGATTATCAGAACAGAGCCAGGGAGATCAGCAGTGAAAGGGAGGCTGACACTATAACTGTTATTCCCTGGTGAGCCAATAGGGGCAGCGCTGTTTGCCTAACAAGAGAAGTTTAAAACCATTAAGTATGATTAGCAAGAAGATATATCATTCCTCAATAATAAAGTTGTTTTTCAGCTGTATCCCAGAATTCAATAGATACGATGTTAGCCTCCTAGTGCATGTAGACTTGACTTCTATTAAATATCATGTTGTACCAGTGCCAAATACTACTCCCAAATACTGAAAGCTGCCAGCTTTGTTAGAATAAGGTGTGAGTAGGGATATAATTTCTGTCCTCAGTGAGTAATAGGATTTTCCTTTAATGAACAATCGTGTCATATTCCTAATACAATTATATGTGGCCTTTTAATTAAGAAAAATTTAATGAAATGCATGTTAAATAAATGTGGGGATATGTAGTGTTATTTTCACTTATAACTTAAATAATATTTTTCATCACTTTTATCAAATTAGCATAAACTCCCTTAACCCCTGAATTATAGGTCAACTGTTTTCCTGTAAGTAAAAAAGACACCTTGCACTAGATTAACGGCTTAGCCATCTCGCTGTATGTGTTTGCTCAGCATTTAAATGGGGAGAATGGTTTAGGATACTCTAAAATTATGCAAATTGCTGCCAGCTGGAAAGGTGTTATAAAATAATAAGCAAAAATCGAAAACGTTGTTCCCTGAGAAACAATTCAACATGGAAATAATCTGCTACAGCCCTGTAAAAACCCCATTGCATGTTATTACAATGTATTGCCTTGCAATATGTTGTAGACAAACAGCATTTAAAACAGTGTTTAGTGGAAAGCTTCAGTACTCCATTTATTTAGTACATTCCTTACTTTTTACATGGAGTCCTGTGATTCTTTATATGATCCAGTGTAACCTTTCCGGTACTCTGATATAACAGTCTGCTTCTTAAACATTCATTTTAATGCAACAACATATTCTGTGCTATAAGTGTTTATATGTATCTATGTAAAAGAAACAGTTTGTGTCAATGTCTGATATTGTAGTGTAATTATTGTATGCATAGTCTGTGTATATATTTTCGTCTGAATACAAATCTGAATCTATTGAATATTTATTAACCCTCTGAAGTGTGCAGAATAGAAAAGGACACACTTAAAATGACAGTAATAGTTACAGTGGTGTGTATGATAAGTCACTTAAATGGAGAGCTTCACTGCATAGGAGGCTGTAAAGTTTGACAGATCAAGGGGTGAATTTATAGAGCTGCGGGTTTGAAAGAGTGGAGATGTTGCCTATAGCAACCAATCAGGTTCCAGTTAGCATTTATTTAGCACATTCTACAAAGTGACAGCTAGAATCTGATTGGTTGCTATAGGCAACCTCTCCACTTTTTCAAACCCACAGTTTAGTATATATCCCCCCCACCCCCCAGTGCTTCTTATAATGAAAAACTGACAGCTAATAGCAAGAACTTGTGACTTACAAAGTATTTACTGGCCAGTCCCAATATGTAGAAACAATAATTAGAAGTAATAAAATATAGTAATGATATTTTTAAACTGTTTATTTATTACTTTGTTTATATCGACATTCTTGCTCACAGCTGTATTATTAAAATACTTAGGACCTCTCCAGTCAATTTTATTTTATCAGCTTTTTAATCAAGTTGGGTTTTTTTCTTATCTCTCCACTCAGGTTAATAAACTATTTTAGATATTAGATGTAATAATCCTTCTGCTGCTATGCAACTGAAATCAACTTTCCAGCAATGAATCTCTACCTAAAACAAAAGAAAAACAAAACAAAGTTCTTATAGAGTCGGCCTTAATAACTCAATAATGTGTCGGCTGTCTGCGCAGTCTGTATCATCCTATGTGGTAATGAGATTAAACATATTGGGGTCATTTGCAATGTCCTCTGTGCACATCTTATTTTAGCTCTTTTATGCTGAACGTACACTTACGTACATCAGCGTGACTGTTGTCCAGACAATTTTTTTAATGGTAAGTTTCATGATAAGCAGGTAGGTTTGCAAGTATGTTAAGAGTACTGCTATACTTTTACTACATGCCCTGCCTGGTTGTCTGGATCTCTCCAGAACACATAAATAGGCATTGGTCATACATAAGTGGTACCATGCTGATACGTTCAATTCGCTGAAGTCATTAGGAAAAGAGAAGGGGCCTGATTCATTAAGGATCTTAACTTGAGAAACTTATTTCAGTCTCCTGGACAAAACCATGTTACAATGCAAGGGGTGAAAATTAGTATTCTGTTTTGCACATAAGTTAAATACTGACTGTTTTTTCATGTAGCACACAAATACTTGATAGCTTATTTGTACACTGAAATTTAAAGTTGATATTTGTGTGCTACATGAAAAAACAGTCAGTATTTAACTAATGCGCAAAACAGAAATCTAATTTGCACCCCTTGCATTGTAACATGGTTTTGTCCAGGAGACTGAAATAAGAATTTTCTCAAGTTAAGATCCTTAATGAATCAGCCCCAAGGAGGGCAGATACTACACCTATTCTTATGGTTTTCATGCCTCCTATGTTCCTCACTATTGCCAAGGTCTGGACAATTAGGCAGTGCAAAGGGAATTACTTTCCCCAACAGTACTGCAACCTTCAGCGACCAGGCTTTTGTTTTCCTATAGCCATTTATCAAAGAAATGCTTTTTTTTTTTAATATACCTTTTATACATGTCTCCTGTGGATCTAATGCTAGGACTATTCAGCCTTTCTAACAGTCCTTTAAAAAAAAAAAGATTTCTCACTCCATTGCATTAGTGTAGGAAACTTAAATATGTATCGTTCAAGATGTATTTCTGCTTTAGAAAAGTGTTTGGGTATAAAGAGTTCAGTTTGACATTTTACTTTGACCTTATTTATGTCACTGACACATTTACTATCATCTAGTCTAATAACTTAACAAAAACCTCCAAATGTGAGATTCCTCTAATAAAACGTATTTCACAGCTAACACCCAAAATAAAGACACCATCCACACCTGTTTTTTTATTAGTGTTACTTTTGAATATACAATTAGGAGCCCTCCTTAGGCTGCTACAATTACTAGTACTAGGTTGACAGATTCTTGGAATACAAATGAATTTAGCCGCAAATATTATTGTGCCGTTGTCATCATTTATTGTCATTTCAAAGGTGTTTGAATGAATTTAAAAGATCTGCTGTCATCTGCCACTCACATGTTTTCAGTTTATTTTTATTTTTTTTTCCACCCAGTTTTCGCACTGAATTCTGCATCCACGGGAGGTGATAACGCCAAGCTGTCTCTTATGAGCAAGTACAAAGAAAGCATGATCTCCAATAATCCAGGGGACCCCAACAACCAGCCCACCACCCTGCTGTCACACGCTGCTACCAGCCAGCATAAGAGAATCAACAGCAAGTCGCGAGGTGCCCGCGTGTGAGAGAGTCTGCGTGGGTGTAACTTTTCGGATTGCGTAAATGCCTGTTTTGCTAATTGATTTCAGTACATATGTTGAGTGGAGTACAGGGGAATATCTGTGCGTGCAAGACATATTTGTTATACTCTCTGCATAAATATGTGTCATTCCATAGTATCCATATTCTAAAGCATTTAGCATGTTTTTACGTGTACAACATACGTCTTATCATTTATCGCTAAATTTTGCCAGGTATATGCTGACAAATGGTCTTCCTGCTGCTGTTCTACATGAGGATGCATTAATAAACAGTGTTTATTTCAAATGTGCTATTTTGCGTGGCCTTTGTTAGTAGTACAGTGTTTGTGACTGTGTAAGGTTAAGTATACATGGGCAGGTGACGTCTGCCTGTGATACAGAGGAACCGTGTTCTGGTGAGCAGAGCATAAATGGCACTTGCAATCAGGATCATTGAGCTGGTGATAGTCAATACACTGATGATGGAAATGCCGACATCGGATACCCCAACATATTGAGACCGAAGGTGCTATTCCCAACAGAACGCTAATAGCGACAACTTCAAAAACAGACATCAAACAGTTCCGACGAATGAAGATCCCGGCAGCCTACAATGACGTCACTTGGAGGGCCGCACTATGATTCGTGCTGTTAAGTGGCTAATTTAAGGGGGCGCTACCTGTTCAATGTTCTTTACAAAGCCTAGTACATTGTACAGTCAGCGCCTCCTTAAATTATCAGCTTAATAGCACAACTCATAGTGTGGCCCTCCAAGTGACGTCATTGTAGGCTGCCGGGATCTTCATTCGTCGGAACTGTTTGATGTCTGTTTTTGAAGTTGTCACTATTAGCACTCTGTCGGGAATGACACCTTCGGTCTTATCATGTCGGGGTGTCCGAAGACGGCATTTCCATCATCAGTATAAGTTACCCAACCCGTGGGTGCTACATTGTCAATCAAATACCTAATGGACCAAAAGTAGATCAGGCTGTATTTAATTGTTGTTTGGTAAGGCCATGTGTGTAGTTATAGAGGGTCTGATTCATGTTCAGGCGTACGTCTGTTTGCATATCGTATCTTGTGTTGTTCCACACTATGTATGCCCAGAAACAAACATTATGCCAATGAGCGCAACCTCACGCAATTCATGTCTGAACATAAATAACACAACAGCCCATGACTTGAGAGGCAGAATGGGGGAGGGAAGGTGCGGACTAAAATAGCAACACAGATGCGGCCAGTTCAAGTCCTGTTTTTGTAGTAAATACACTTATTTTCAGACGTATCTTTTACAATCATCAGAGGGCGGGTGTAAATGCCGGCTGATAGTGATGACTGACAGAGCATAGTCTTTTATTTAAAAGTTACACATATACGTGCCAGTATCTATCACAAAATAACTATATACAACTAGGATAAACTATAAAAACACATTGTATTTTTGTACTGCATTGAAATCATCTTTATTTATATATTTAATGTGAAGCGAAATAATTTAAAAATATATATGTTTAAAAATAATTATTTATATAAATGATTGTAATGTTAACAGTTGTTCTTTTCATTTTTGATCACATAACATTTTTATGCGTTCTGACGTGCACTTTAATTGTGTTTACGCATGTGGATATACTGCAGTCTGTGTGTTTTTACGTACGGCAAGAACGATTTAGGCAAGAGGGTAGTTCTACCCAGATTGAAATGGAAACGTATCTTGAGTTACGCTAGGATATGAATATGGGTGGAACTATGTTCACGTTGCATGATATTTTTAAAAATGCAGCTTACGTTCAAATCGTGTTCTGACATGAATGAGGCCCAGACTGTGATACAATCCACATTTTTATCCACTTTGAAACTCTATTCGTACTGGGTAAACCACAGCTAGTAGGTTGACTGGAATGGAGCGCACATATTGTGTTATGGAACTGTCTCTATGTAGCCTTAGTGTTTATGTTTCTTTGTCTGTACATTGCATGCTTGGGAGGTGCTGTCCTGAAGCATTCAGCAGTAAATTAATCCATCCAGATGGGTTTGGAGGAGGGGTAGTTTAACAAGGTAAAAGTGGAACTTAATGTGACTAATCCTATGTAATGACTAATCCTGTCTGATGACCGGTCCTATGTAATGACTAATCCTATGTGATGACTGGTCCTATGTAATGACTAATCCTATGTGATGACCGGTCCTATGTAATGACTAATCCTATCTGATGACCGGTCTATGTAATGACTAATCCTATCTGATGACCGGTCCTATGTAATGACTAATCCTATCTGATGACGGTCCTATGTAATGACTAATCCTATCTGATGACCGGTATTATGTAATGACTAATCCTATGTGATTACCGGTCCTATGTAATGACTAATCCTATCTGATGACTGGTCCTATATAATGACTAATCCTATCTGATGACCGGTCCTATGTAATAACTAATCCTATCTGATGACCGGTCCTATGTGATAACAAGATCCTCCTCCACCTGGAATGTGCTCCACCAAAATTAATTCACTGTTCAATATCCAGAACAATAATCCCTCAGTTTTGGTGATCTGTGTATACAGAAGTTATGCTCCACAAAGCCCACTGGTATCTAAGAGCATAAAGTGGACCTGTTATCTAAATAAATAGATAGATAGATAGATAGATATTAGATACATAGATATGAGATAGATAGGATAGAAAGATAGATAGATAGTTATGAGATAGATAGAAAGATAGTTATGAGATAGATAGATATTAGATAGATAGATAGATAGATAGATAGATAGATAGTTATGAGATAGATAGATTTATAGATAGATAGATAGTTATGAGATAGATAGATTTATAGGTAGATAGATAGATAGATAGATAGATAGTTAGTTATGAGATAGATAGATTTATAGATAGATAGATAATATAACATTTATAGATGTGTTTGGATGTCTGTGTTAAAAACAGAAAGACCACTTTTTATCTCTCTCTTTCTCTCTTCCTCTCTCTTTCTCTCTTCCTCTCTTTCTCTCTTTCTTTCTCTCTTTATTTCCTTCTTCCTCTCTTTCTCTCTTCATTACAATGCTTCTCGAGATGCCACTAAGCAGAGAACGACAGTAAGAACAGGAGGAGTCTGATTAAACAAGATAAATATCAAATAATTTTAAAAAATGTGATTTTTACCAAATAAGCATCATGATTACTGGATTTTTTTAATATTTAATGTTAAATAAGAAACTGTATAAATACTTATATCAGCATAACATAACATGGTGTACATAGCTCATACATGCTGTATAAGCCCAGGCCTACTTATTTCCATGGCTACTCGCATATTTTTCCCACTCCGAGGCCAATATTCTTCCCGTCCTTGGCCTGTCTTTTTCTTCTCCTATACCTATATTTTTCCCCTTTTATACCTGTATTTCATCCTCCTAGGCCTATTTTGCTGTGCCACCCCCAATCAGCAAAAGGATATTGAATTACAATTTGACAACGAATTTAATTAACAGTCCACCACTCAAAAGGAGGGTGGGATGTTTGCAAAGTAACTGAGCCCAGGTAGTGACCATGGTGGGAAGATAAGGCTCCTGGCCCTTCCTTGCCAGATTATAGGCTGTGTAAAGTTACTGCACAGACTAGTAGCTTCCTACTGGTGTGTGTGTTCACACTCCTCCAAGGCTGGGTGCAGTACAGTCTTTTTCCAAAGCTGCACATACAGTGAGATCACATGCACAGCCTAGGGGAACCCAAGAAGTGGCCACAACAGGGCCCCGAGATTACTGTGTCCTTCCACAAATAGACGTTAACTCCTAAATCCCCATTAGAAGCAGTTGCTTAGCTTGCCTTCAATAAACGTATTAATCATCTGGTTAGATGGATGTGACTATGGGTTACATTACATTTATGCTATTTGCACCTTTATATTATTATAAATTGTATTGTTATTTCAATTTTATAAAGAACACAAATAAATGACCCATGCCACTGTCCTCGATGTCCCTGTAAATCTTAGGTTTTCATACAGTACGACTTGTCAGTGTTTCTTGGTGTCACAAAATTAGATTGTAACCTACACTAACAGTCTGATTGTTGTAATGTTTTCGTCAACCTGTCAGTCTTAGTGATATCAATGACACAAACTCTTTTACCCATCTAATGAATAATTAAGACACAAGGATACTATACATTTTCGCTATTTATAAAAGCTTCTTATAAATGTTAATCTCTGTCTACAAAATGAATATCTTGGCTGGGGTTATGGGAGAGAAGCTGGTATTATCCCAGCTTGCTGTCCTTTAATTGGTTTGTAAGTATATGGAAATAACTCAATACAAAGAAAGGAGTGTAGGAAGTAGAGATTACAGGTTTGTCAAGGCAGAGCTCAGACGTAATTAGTGTTTATAAGTAGAGTTGTTTGATTTGTTCAGTAAATTGACAGAATATTGCAGAGAGGACCCAATTTTTTGCATCTTTAAAGGAAATTAAATGGTTGTTTTAAGTCTTTCCAATAAAATATTAAATGTGAGTGTACATACTAAAGATGTTATCACATAAGTGGTGTCACCTGCTGAGCCAACCAATCAGATATCACCCTCTACAGCACTAGATCCTCCTCCTCTTACTAGATGTATGTGGTAGAGAACCATTGTCTGCAATGCAACTCCTGAAATAAAGCATTTTTTTTTTTTTTTTTAAAGTTTTATTTTGCAAGGTCAGAACAACAATAAGAGACGTTTGGCAAAAAGAATACAGTTGAAAGAAATAGACAAAAAGTAATCAAATCAATGCTCAGCAAAGATCCAGCGAAACACTTAGTCAAACGAACCTTTAAAAAGTAGTAGTAGCGAATGACCCCAAGTTTTTAATGAGAGAGGAGAGAAAGAAAGAGAGAGTATAGAGAAAGAAAGGAGTGAAAGAAAAAGGAAGAAAAGAAAGAAAGGTAAGAGATGACTAGATCCACTGTAAAAGGAGAGAAGTCCAAGAAATAAGTGAATTATTAGAACTGGTTATGTAAAGGGTGGGCACGCCTGAAAGAAGGATAGCCATGGACCCCAAACCTTGGTGAAAGCTCTCGAAGTATTTAGAATAATGCTGGTCATATACTCCATCCGATGAGTCTGCCAGACTCTATTGATTATGGACTGCATGGAGGGAGGGTATTGCATACGCCAGTCTGCCGCTATTTGGCAAGTAGCTGCCGAAACAATGTGCTTAATCAGTTTGTTCTGGTGCCGGGATGCCGAGGGAGCCCCCAGAGGGAGTAGAAAGAATTTGGGTTCCAGGGGAATGTCCACCTGAAGAATTGCACTAACCAGGTCTCTAATCTCAATCCAGAAGTCTGATAATTTTGGACACGACCACCATATGTGGAGGAAAGTGCCCTCCTGGGAGCACCCTCGCCAGCACCGATCTCATGCGCCCTGGAGAATTCTGCATAGACGCGAGGGCACATAGGAAATAAAGCATTTTAAGTAAAGTTTAGACGATGATTGTATTATAATTGTCATGTTGCGGGAAACTTCTTTCCTAGCTTTTGTAAAAGTGTTACTCAGTTTGGGCTTAATTTAGAGCTAGGAATAAATCCAGCCAGTAGGTAGATAAGACCTAGGTAAGTAGGACATTTGTCCCAGCATGCAACAATAAAATTGCATTGCGACATGATTCATCCAAGTGCAAACTTACACCCTTTAGTTGGATATCCTCTCAACTCTAAAGGGGTCTATTTACTGTTAAGCAGCGATAGAGCAGATTTTACGTAGCCGCTTATTGCAGTGATAGAAAACCTTCTATCTCCACAATTTACTTATAAAAATCACCGGAGCAGCTGAGTAATATTCGTCTGCACAGCGGTACAGGCTGGCGGCGTTAAGAGAAGTCTTACCGTTTCTCCAGCCTGACTTGGGGTCTCTTTCGTGACAAACACCTAATGAAAGCAAATCCTGGCAAGAAGGGTTTGATATATAGGGAGAAGCCCTATCTTTGGCAAAGACACCCACTTTTGCTAGAAATAGGGTTTTTCTCTAATTAAGGAGGCCCTTTGTGTGGAAGGTTAAGTTCAACTGCAAAGTCATTGTTTGTCCGTGGCTAGCCTGATATCGTACTCTTTGAGGCCATGTACGGATGTCCCAAAAGATGACATAGATTAGGGAAAGGGGTGCAATTACCTCTCGCAATGTTTGTTAATAGCTTGAAGTTAGATTGATTTTGTATCAGTTTAAAGCTCAATAGACAGTGTCCAATGTAATTTATTTTGTTGAGTAAGACAAAACTTGATTTATAAATGGTCTACAAAGTAATGTTTTTAATGTAACTATTGAGTTTAGTTCCTCTCCGTTTAATGACCCTAGAATAGTAAAGTCGTCTCCTGCCTCCCAAAGCAATATCTCAGCACACAGAGGTATTTACATTTAGAAGAACCAAATAATGTGCTATTTCTGGATTTTTTGGAGACTTAATTTGGCTCACATATTTTGCATGTTTATTACTTTGTGGCACCTTCTTCTGCTCTGAATATTTGCATGGGAAGATAATTTCTTTGAGAGCTCCACATGACTTGACTTTACAAATGACAATTTGGGACCCCATACAGTGGCGCACGCAGGGGGGTTTTCTGGGTCTCCAGAAACCCCCCCCCTCCGCTAAAAAGTGCCCTACATGTCGGCACTGTAGTATACAGCACCACCGCGGACGCTTCTTTGACAGCGCCGCGGCTGCTGTATACTACAGTGCAGCCAAAACGGCGCTGCCGCGCATGCGCGCCAGGTCTCTAGAATTATTATTTTTTACGGGGGCGGAGGAACCCCCCCCTGACAAATCCTCCGTGCGCCCCTGCCATATATGTTACCCATTAGGCACATTTACTTCTATTTTTGGGCAAAATTCAGCCCATCCATATGTCACTCTGATAGGTTGATTATGAGTTCAGGCCACGAAATGTGTTGCTCCACCATGTAGGCGATGAGAGTACTTAAATCAGCAGATTAGTAGATGAATTCTATTGAGAAACACCTCATTTTGGATGCCAGTACCTTAGCACACTGACAATACGGATCTATGGGGCTGATTCATCAAAGCACGCATTTGCCAATTTTAAGCGTATCGGACGCAAAACCACTCTGCACATGCCCAGAATCGGGCCATACGCCAGTAATCGCAGCCATGTCCGCTCCATCTTTGTATGCAAAGGACACTTACTACAGTCTACGATTTCTGGGAGGGAACGTGGCAGGGAAGAGTGTTTGCTCATAACCAATATACGGGCATGTAAAACTCCAGCGCACGCAGCCACGTCCGAAACAAGCTTTGGGCATCTCAAAGTTACTTGTTCTTCTGTTGTATCTCTTGCTCCAGCTACAGGGCTAGTCTAAGACCAGAGTACTTGCAATGTCTTGTATGCATGCTATAACATATGTTTGCAATCAGGAGCAACTGTAAAAATATATTTTATGTACAGTAGATAATAAGATCATCCTAAGAAATGTATTTCGTGAAAAAAAATATATAAAAAAAACTTTTTTTTTTTTTTTTAACTGATTTGTCATTAATGCTTATTTTATTAACAGGTGACATTAATTCAATATGTTTTTTTTATCTCTGTGCGTTCTTTTGCAAATTTAAAATCCACATTAGACGTATCCTGTGTGTTATGTATTAGTTGAATTCGGGATTACGGAGAGCCGATCTTGCTGCGCTCAGTATGCGTGATTTGATGAATCACGCTTTATAACAGGAGCCAAAAATCCTATCTCACATTGCAGAAAATCTGAGCAGGTCAATGTATGCTGACGGCAAACAGCCAGACTATAAGGATGGGTTTAACACTCACTTTCAGGCGTAGTGAGTGACTAGCGTGTAACCAGAGTAATGGCAATGGAGAACTGACAATATTT
This sequence comes from Mixophyes fleayi, assembly GCF_038048845.1. NCBI lineage: Eukaryota > Metazoa > Chordata > Amphibia > Anura > Limnodynastidae > Mixophyes > Mixophyes fleayi. The sequence continues at coordinate 26,297,397 of NC_134409.1, read as the reverse complement.
TGCATGTAATCACAAAAATCAGTGTCCTTCTCATAAGTCCCAATTCATTGCCGTGCACTTTCTATCCGGTTTCCAGGCTTTTTGTACGCCTTAAAACCAGATGAAAAATGCTGTAAAATAGAACTAATTGACTTCCCTCTGTCTGGTGACAGTATATTATGTTGCCCTATTTCCAGCAGAGTGCTCTGCATTTGTCATGTGCTCCCATTCAGTCAATTGAATTGTGTTGGAATGAAAACAAAAAGAATGACAATGTATGGAAAATGTGACTGAGCCTTGATGTCAGCTCGCAAGCCTGCAGAATATAGCACAGCTCCCATGCTGACAGTATACAGTACAGCTCCCACGCCCACATTATATAATACAGCTTCCGTGCCCACAGTATACAGTATGCCTCTTATACCCATATAATATAGGACAGCTCCTATACCCACAGTATATGGTACAGCTTCCATGCCCACAGTATACAGTAAAGCTCCCATGCCCACAATATACAGTATGCCTCCCATGCCCACATTATACAGTATAGCTCCCGTGCCCACATTATATAGTACAGCTCCCGTGCCCACATTATACAGTACAGCTCCCATGCCCATACTATAAAGTATGCCTCCCATACACACATAATATAATACAGCTCCCATACCCACAATATACAGTATGCCACCCATGTCCCCATTATATAGTACAGTTCTGTGGCCGACAGTATACAGTACAGCTCCCATGCCCCCAGTACATAGTATGCCTCCCATACCCACATAATATAGTACAGCTCCCATGCCCACAATATACAGTACAGCTCCCATGCCCACAATATACAGTATGCCACCTACCGTATATACTCGAGTATAAGCCGACCCGAATATAAGCCGAGGACCACAGAAAACTGGGAAAACGTATTAACTCGAGTATAAGCTGAGGGGGGGCTTTTTCAGCATAAAAAATGTGCTGAAAAACTCGGCTTATACAGGAGTATATACGGTATGTCCACATAATATAATACAGCTCCCATACCCACATTATACAGTACAGCTCCCATGCCCACAGTATACAGTACAGCTCCCATGCCCACAGTATACCGTATGCCACCAGTGTCCACATAATATAGTACATACTTACCAACAGAGGGGGCGTGACTGGAGGGCGGGACGAGGCCAATCGCGTCATTTTGGCCCCACCCCCTGCGAAAATGTAATTAACGTCGCGGGGGCAGGGCCGAAATAACGCAATTGGCCTCTTCCCGCCCCGTCCTCCAAAATGGCGTGATTCACAGAGAAACGCGTCAAATGACGCGATTCACGGTGAGATCGGGATGCGGGAGAAATGCCAGCTCGCACGGGAGACTGACCCGAATTTCGGGAGTCTCTCGGAGTTTCCGGGAGAGTTGGCAAGTATGATATAGTATAGCTCCCATGCCCCCAGTATATAGTATTCCTCCCATACCCACATAATATAGTACAGCTCCCATGCCCACAATATACAGTATGCCACCTATGTCCACATAATATAATACAGCTCCCATGCCCACATTATACAGTACAGCTCCCATGCCCACAGTATAGTACAGCTCCCATGCCCACAGTATATCGTATGCCACCCGTGTCCACATAATATAGTATAGCTCCCATGCCCCCAGTATATAGTATGCCTCCCATACCGACATAATATAGTACAGCTCCCGTGCCCACAGTATACAGTTCAGCTCCCATGCCCACAATATACAGTATGCCTCCCATACCCACATAATATAATACAGCTCCCATGCCCATAATATACAGTATAGCTCCCATGCCCACATAATATAATACAGCTCCCATGCCCACAGTATACATTATTCCTCCCATGCCCACATTATATAGTACAGCTCCCGTGCCCACAGTATACATTATTCCTCCGATGCCCACATAATATAGTACAGTTCCTATGCCCACAGTATACATTATTCTTCCCATGCCCACATAATATAGTACAGTTACCATGCCCACAGTATACAGTATACCTCCCATGCCCACATTATATAGTACAGCTCCCAGTAATGGTAGGGGGCAATTGACCCCCCTTGCCAAACCGCCCCCAGTAATATTTCTGCTACTTTATAAACCAAAGACACATCAGATGTATGACATTCATTGTATATAGAGGTGTGTTCTATACCACAACTGTGAAGCATTAGTAGGACATGAAACTCAAATCACTGCTCTGTGTTATTGTAGAACCTTGTTCTTTCCACTCTCTACGTCTTTGTCTTCCTGTTTACCTCCATTCCCTTACCCACATAATAAAACTGCCTCTCTCATACACAGCCCAGTCCACACAATGTCAGATGAGCAGACAGGTCACTATCTGTGATAAGATCAGCACCTTCATCTCCTGCTGCTGTCCACATTTTGGGGGGGGGATTCAATTTAAAGCAAACATCACTGTGATGTTAGGCTGCACATCCGGGTACTACGGCACCCAAGGGGTATTTCTGGGTACTAAGGTACCCAATATTGTGGACTTTCCCGTGCTCCTCTATGGGGTGCGAGGCACAATCTGCGATGTTACATCACAGTTCCAGAGGCACTTCACGGCACATCACGGAGAACTGATTCCAATCTGATTCACTACAACTTGTTTAACAAACAGGAGATTGATAAGTAGCTGCTCTAACTCTACTCAAATGCAACTTAACATTTAATTTATGCAATATGTAATTTTATGCAGTTTGCAATAAAATAGTCATTATTAAATATATAGGAAGTCACACTGAGACCGGTTTGATGCTTTTATGATTAGTGAGACACAATTTGACACCAAGGTTCAAATAATCAAATTTGTCCAATTATTTGGAAATTTGGTTATTTCAAGAATTTCCTTAGTAAAATAAATAAGTGCTTTGTTAAATTTTAAATGAAAATGGAAAAAAATACAAACTTAACTTTACCAGAATTGCTTGAAAACACAAACTTTGTCTAAATTAACATTTTGGATCAATTTTTCTTCTCCACACGTGCTGGTTATCTGATCTGGGGGACATCTAGAGAGAAAGTCTGCAGGGAAGTTTTAAGGCTGACAGGCTGATTATTAGTAGTACAATAGAAATGGGATTTTCCTAGAAACCAGATCTAAAATAATAGCACTACTCCACATGTATTCATGTGCTATCGCACCTTCCACCACTCATGTCTATCTCACAGTTCTCGACAGGTCTTATTAGTCAGATAGAAAGATGGATAAAGGAGTAGGGGGTCCTATGTATTCAAAGAGTTATGTTCATTACATGTAAGATTCTTAGCTTGACGTGTACTCTTTGATATATGGTAGCTGTTATATTGTATTCAGCCGCAATTTTCCCTTAACCAGAGCATTTTATATAACTTTTATGAAGTGTCTTACAACATTTGTGGTGCTATCAATAGTAAAAGTGAACAGGGGTATTTGTGGGATAAGGGGCTCATAATGGCAAAATGTTTGTGGGACATGCCTGGGATATCTTGTCCCTAATTAATACCGCCACTCAGGGTCGGACTGGCCCGCCGGGGGACTGGTCTATCCACCGGTAGGCCCTGACCCTGACCACTCCCCTCTTCATTGGTGGGGGGAGCGAGTAACTGAAGGGAAGGAAAAAAAAAAAAACCTCACGTGACTGCGGCGCCGGCTCCGTACGCACTGAATGCCGGGTGTGACGTCATCACGCCCGACATTCAGTGAGGAGCACGGCAGACAGAAGACAGAAGACAGTGGAGAAGAAAGTAGCAGATAGAAAAGGTAAGTGAGGGAATGGAAGAAAGAAGGGGGACATGAAGGCAGAGTGAAGAGGGACATGAAGGCAGAGTGAAGGGGGACATGAAGGCAGAGTGAAGGGGGAGCATGATGGCAGAGTGAAGGGGGAGCATGAAGGGGGACATGAAGGCAGAGTGAAGGGGGAGTATGAAGGGGGAGTATGAAGGGGGAGCATGAAGGCAGAGTGAAGGGGGACATGAAGGCAGAGTGAAGGGGGACATGATGGCAGAGTGAAGGGGGACATGAAGGCAGAGTGAAGGGGGACATGAAGGCAGAGTGAAGGGGGACATGATGGCAGAGTGAAGGGGGAGCATGAAGGCAGAGTGAAGGGGGACATGAAGGCAGAGTGAAGGGGGACATGATGGCAGAGTGAAGGGGGACATGATGGCAGAGTGAAGGGGGACATGATGGCAGAGTGAAGGGGGAGCATGAAGGGGGAGCATGAAGGCAGAGTGAAGGGGGACATGAAGGCAGAGTGAAGGGGGACATGAAGGCAGAGTGAAGGGGGAGCATGATGGCAGAGTGAAGGGCTAAGCATGAAGGGGCTGGAGCATGTTGGGGCTGGAGGAAGGCCTATGTATTAATTGTTGGTCCTATTGATTTAATGACAGGGCTGGTTGGAATCTTCTAAATGTACTCATTATTTTTTCCCAAATAGGGCCCTCAACATTCCAGGATCCAGACAAGCCTCAACTAAAGAAACCTGCAGGTACAGGTGGTAAAAGTGACAACAGGTAGGACAGTCTGTCAAATATTCTGAGTCTAGTGCAGGCTTAGCTAACCTGTGGCACTCCAGGTGTTGTGAAACTACAAGTCTCAGCACACCCTTCCAGCAATAATCTGCTATATATTGGCAAAGCATGCTGGGGCTTGTAGTTTCAGAACACTTGTAGTGCCACAGGTTAGCCAAGCCTGGTCTAGTGGGACAATCCCGATTTATGGTGACTGTTCTGCCTAATCTAAGGGGCAGGTCAGACTGTGTACTCTTTATACACACACTGCATTCTTTATATACTACACTATGATGCTAGCTGTCCTTCGTGGGCTGACCACTCCCCCTCTAGCGTCTAGTCTCGCCTCTATGATGGCTGGCCACACCCCCTCTGGCGGGGCCCCTAGCGTTGCAGTCCCCCGGTGGGCCCTTAATGCCCCAGTCCGACACTGCCGCCACTGTACCCCAATCGCTAATGCCATCTCAGGATGGTATTAGCCAGTAGTGTCCACAAGAAAAAAATACTTTATTATTAATAGTAAAGCATTTTTGCCTCTTATTTTATTATTTTTTTGTAACAATTTTTTACCTTGTTTTTTTTTTTTTCTTTTAAATAACTTTATTTTTAAAATTTTATGGAATCTGGAACTGTAAGCCCAAGTCCATGTTTGTAGGTTATGCCTGGCAAAGGTTGTCCCCAATGTTAGGGCTAGATTTACTAAGCTGTGGGTTTGAAAAAGTGGGGATGTTGCCTTTAGCAACCAATCAGATTCTAGCTTTCATTTATTTAGTACTTTCTATAAAATGACAGCTAGAATCTGATTGGTTGCTACAGGCAACATCCCCACTTTTCAAACCCGCAGCTTAGTAAATCTAGCCCTTAGTGTTTTATCTCCTGATTTACATGGTGCTGGGTAAACTGGGCCTATTTTATACACGCATAGATCTAACCATTTATCCTGCCCAGTTTCTAGTCGGCTGGGTTTATCATTGGCCATTGGCATTGGCTGGCAGTTCTCAGCTTGTACACAGCTGGTTGGATCATTGGTAAACAGTGAAGCGGACATAACTATTATTCATGTACACGGGTCCTTTGCTATCTATGTCCTCCAATATGTGTGGTGCATTATTGCATTAGAAAAAGACGTTGGACTATCGCTTATCTGGGTTATTGCATGGTGGCTTAGTGGTTAGCACTTCTGCCTCACAGCACTGGGGTCATGAGTTTGATTCCTAACCATGGCCTTATCTGTGTGGAGTTTGTATGTTCTCCCCGTGTTTGCATGGGTTTCCTCCGAGTGCTCCGGTTTCCTCCCACACTCCAAAAACATATTAGTAGCTTAATTGGCTGCTATCAAATTGACCCTAGTCTGTGTGTGTGTGTTAGGGAATTTAGACTGTAAGCTCTATTGGGACAGGGACTGATGTGAGTGAGTTCTCTGTACAGCCCTGCGGTATTGGTGGTGCTATATAAATAAATAAATGAAATGATGATATACTGAATAGATTTCCACATTCAGAATTTGTACTTTTAGGAGATGATTTTTTGATGTATGGTGTTAAAGAGCTGTTTTTGCTTTATGTTGCATACATCAATTGGCAATAGGCAACACCGCTTGCGTTTTTAAAATGAAAATTAATCAATTGTGTAAGAGCGAAATTATCTCCAAGCCACATAGCTATATCTTATTATAAAAGGGTTATTAACCTTTTGTCACCAAACTCTTATATTTAAGTGCTGTAATTGATGAGTAAAACATTGCTGCTCTCAGCACAGGGACAAGATTGTATTTGGAGCTAGTCCTCGAATTTAAAATTGTTTCACAGTAGAGGAAAATTCCTAAAATGTAAATTGTAGACCTTGTAGCTATGAGCTGCCTTAGTGGGTGATGTATTGGGTGATAGATAACACAAACTGCATCCAGGAGCATGATGGGAAATACAATAGGAGTTTATTTCAGGAAGGAATGGGGTTTTGCTTTCCATTGGAGCACGGTATAATGGGCATGATTCATTAAGGAAAGTTAAGCAAAAGTAGACACGTAAGGCAAAACCATGTTGCATTGGAGGGGGAGGTAAATTTAAAATGTGATGGCAGATTTATAGTTGGGGTAGGGCCATGTCCTAGATCAACTTTAAATTTCAGTGTACAAATAAGTTATCAAGTATTTGTGTGCTACATAAAAAAAACAGCCAGTATTTTCATTATGTGCAAAATAATAGTCTAATTTGCACCTCTTGCAATGCAACAAGGTTTTTTTCCAGAAAACTTGAGTAAGAAAACTTACTTCATTTTTTGCTTTACTTTCCTGAATGAATCAGGCCCATTATGGCTAGAGCAGGGGTGTCCAACCTTTTAGCTTCCCTGGGCCACATTGGAAGTCGACGAGTTGGTTTGGGCCGCACATAAAATACAATAACACTAACGATAGCTGATCATCCAAAAAAACCATAGAAAACATAGTTAACGTATATATGAGAAAAAAAGTGATATATATATATATATATATATATCTATCACTTTTTTTTCAAATGCCCCTATACTTAACTTTCAATCGCCCTGTTCAAAAAATCCTGTCTAGTTATTATACTATAATCACTTTTTGTATTGTTTCGATGCAATATCAATAAAGTGCATTTAAGCCAGGCATTGTATATCAGGGTGCCCTGACCAGGCCTGCGGAACCTGACATATACATCACTGTGACCCCAAATTGTGACCTGTTTTGCTAATTACACCTCTATGTTAGTTAAGGGATAACAACTTATAATTGGCCAAAGAGAATAATATATAATGCCCCATTAGTATTACAAGTAGAAGTATGTAGCAGGGAGATAAGGTCCATGATGCTCCAGGACCAGGTGACTTTTTTATGCACTTGTCAGCGTCCCTTGAAATAATAAAAAAAATCCCCCTTAACTTACCTTTTAATCGGCTGGTTCTCTGATACTCTTCTCTTCTTTTCTCCAATTCTCTGCTGCTGATTGTTCTTGTGGCGCGGGTGACTCCTCTGTGCTGCGCTCCGCAATGGATGTTGGGTGTGATGACATCACGCCCGACATTCACTGCGAGCGCCACACGGAGGAGGAGACAAGGGAGGGAGCCGGAGTACCAGCTGACGTGACCGCTAGGTAAGTATTTTCTTTTCTTTTTTTTTTGCAGGATTTTTTTTTTCCATTAACAGCGCTGCCCCCTTGCCACAACCAAAACTCCTGCTGGGCCACATTTAAAGGCGTGTTGGGCCGCATGTTGGACAAGCCTAGAGGGTCAAATGTCAGGCAATAAAATTACATTAATAACTATATTTGTAGTGGAAAAGTACATTAACCACTTTGAAACTTAAAAACATAGCAATTGTTATAAGTAATGAGAAAAATCAAAGGAGCTTGGATAACGAACAATGAAAAGGTTCTATTCTATTAAGGGCTCACATAGAAGAGAGCCTAGTTAATTGATCCATTAACCCTTACATTCTAACAGCAATTTATATGAATTGCCTTATCCTAGCAGAAAGGACACAGAATTGCAACAAATGTCATTATATCAGTTCTACATGAAATGGTGATTCCAAAGAGCGTCTTGCTAACAAAGATACTACTTAAAAGATGTTCAATAAATTGTAATTCCATCATTTAATCCAGCTTTTGTGTAACCAGGAAAACCAGTAAAGTCTGATCTGCAAATGCTCATAAAATAATACACAACATTAATGTTATCACAAATATCAAATTCAGGGTGGGAAGTTTAACAATTAAGCACTCTTTTATTTAAGGCCTTAACAGAAAAAGCATTTATTAGTACATTATCCATGCTTCTTTGATTTGATATTGTTAGCTATCATGCTATTGTTTGACAGTCACTTGATTGATTGATGTCATCAGTGGTATAATTTAAATTATCATTCATTACTTGTGATTGTTGTACCTGAAAAATGAACCACGCCCCCATAAAATATAGTGTCTCATACTTTCCTGAAATAAGCTCATACCTTCCTGAAATAAATTCATGCCTTCCTGAAATAAGCTCATACCTTCCAGAAACAAACTCCAGTTAGAATTTTTATCATGGCCCTGTGTGTGGTTTGTGAGCCTTTGTGCTGACTGCTAGAGAAGAGGTGGTTCTTTTGTTAAATTCCATAGGGAAAAAGTATTGTGGTATAGTTGCACATTGAGGAGTGCACCATGTCTTATTACTCTTACACCTTGGATGATGACGTAGTGGCTCACACAGCCAATAGAAAACCATAAATCATGAATTTAGCTACAATAAGAGTGGGTCAGTAGAATAATGGTAGTGGAGCATATAAATATTGGGGTGGCATTATTCATTAATTAAAACAAATAAAGTGGTTTTCTACCACCGACTACCAACTTGTAAAAAACAACAAACCCATACAATCAGCATCAAGGATTCATATTATATTTATCACAAAAGTGTAGTTTAGCACTCCCTTGGCATGCCTCTCCAAAAATCATTCAACCATGTACATGCTTGCGGCAGTCCGGGATTCCAGCGTCAAGCAATATGATAGCAAATCTGGATGTTGCCTATAGCAACCAATCAGATTCTAGCTGTCATTTTGTAGAATGTACTAAATAAATGATAGCTAGAATCTGATTGGTTTTTCAAACCTGCCGGAAAACTCTCAGCTTGATACATTTACCCCCTGGAGTGTAACATGTATGTACATTTCTTTATATATTGATGTATGCAACATAAAATAATGTACATACTGGTTACTGTACTGTGTGTGTGTATATATATATATATATATATATATATATATATATATATATATATATATATTTCTATATATATGGGTTTGGTTTTTGAGGAAAAATATACACAATATTGTAACATTATGAAAATTAAACATAATAAAGAGTAGAGGAACAATACATTTATACAACGTGTAGTGCATATAATGCCATACGTCTGGCTTCCTTCTGTATTTCACCAAAGCCCTTAATATCATAAAAGCAGAGTTGTTTATTGCATTGCCTTTGGATACAACACAGACCTGCTCTACAGATACAATAGTACTCGATACATAAAGCTGAGCTGTGTCATATTCAAGGGCAAAAAAGACAATAAGGTGTTAGGGAAAAACACAGAAGGAGGGCTGAAAACTAACAAAAATGATTTAGGTAAAACTGCATTTGGCTATATACATACTATATAAATTAAAGTTGATTGAAAGTGAAAAACCCCTTTGCATAATTTTTTTTTCATATACAATAAATTGCCTTTACATTAAGTGGAGAATAAGTGGAAATATGGGTTTGCAATCTAAGTACAATAATCTTAGTAACGTCAAGTGATAACAGAAGACAATGTTTTTCTGATTAGCTCTAACAGCTTTGCAGTGTTCCCTTGATGATGGCACCTACAGTTAATTTAAGAATGTTATAATTACAGGAACACATTTCTTCACTATTACATAATTATCACTTTATATTATTTGTCACATGATGCACCATATTTAACACGTTTCATAGAGCATCTAATTTACCATTAATAATGATCCAAAATTTTGTACCTTGTCCAGTTGGGGGTAAAATATTGTGGTTCATGAAACAATTCCTATTATGGTGAAGCAGTGGCAGAACTACCATTGGTGCTGCAGGTGCAGTGCACCGGGGCCCATGGAGATAATGGAGCCCGCTGCAATGGGATCTAGTGATCTGGGGGCCCCGATTCCCTCCTTCCCTGCACAGGGGCCTACAGCTCACTAGTTCCGCCTCTGCGCTGAAGTCTTCTTTTTCACATTACCAAAATTAAAACCTATAGTCACAGAGATCTCTAATTACTCAGCGATCTTCACCTTCTTCTTATCAATGGTCAATCAGAAGAAGCACTAGGCTTTTTAAACACAGCAGCTACCAGCTAATTATGGTTCATACCTATGTTTTCATCTTGCTACTTTTGCCTTTGTTTCCTGTGTACCAAACTGGCTTGTCCTTGTCTACTTCTCTGCTTGATTATCCATAAACTAACTCCAGGGGGTAAATGTATCAAGCTGAGAGTTTTCCTGGCAGGTTTGAAAAACCAATCAGATTCTAGCTATCATTTATTTAGTACATGCTACAAAATGAAAGCTAGAATCTGATTGGTTGCTATAGGCAACATCTCCACTTTTTCAATCCGTCGGAAAACTCTCAGCTTGATACATGTACCCCCAGCTTGTTTAACTATGCTCCACTCATGCTACCTCTGGCCTTGGCCTCACCCTGATTCTGGCAACCAGGTTCCTTCTCTGATACCAGATCTGTTACAGGGTTATTGACAGGGCCACTTGGGGCAGTGACAAATAAATGCATAATGGAACATAGATGGAACAAAAATACTGCAAGCTGAGTCCATGTTCCGTCGCAATTCCAACTTGCTTTCCTCTGAGCGATCGCGTGAACTTTTGGAATTTTATTCTGAATAGTTGAATCAGCATGAACACAATGAGCTCCCCTGCAGTGTAAACTTCAACAGCTGTCTGAGCAAATCCAAGTAACAGCGCGGGTCCCAGGGGAAGAAGCCCACCTATTTACTACATGAGGGGGTTGTACAAAGTGTAGAAATCCTTTCAGATGTTTGAGATTGTATATACGTTTGAATATCTAGGGCATTTTATATATTTGTGGATGTTACAGTAACTTTTTTTGTAGATTACGCAGTATCAGTTACCTTACTCTTGACTGGCTTATCTATTCTTTCTTTATCTTATATCAACTTCTTCCTCTCCGGTACATTTATGATTCAGAATATATCAGAGTTCCGTCCTTGGCCCCCTCCAGTTCTCCATATAATCCTTAGGCAAAACTAATCAACTCCTTCGGTTTAAATCACCATCTATATGCTGATGATACATTAATGTATATTTCCATTTGCATCATATCGCCTTATTTTATTGCAAATTGCCTTAAATCCATCTCTTTCTGGATGCTTTCCAATTATCTCAAATTAAATCCAGCCAAAACTGAATTAATCATTTTCCCGCCATCTTTCTCAGAGATTTCTCCGTAGCATTTGACCACTCCACATTTCACCCGTCCCCCCCACTGTTTAGTATCTTGGAATTGCCTGATATTCTGGCATATTAGTGGACATATTAAAAATCTAATTAAATCCTGTCATGTCCAGCTGAAAAACATTGCAAAACTCAGACCATTACTAAATCACTTCAAGACCAATGTCCTGCGCATAATTTTGTGCTTTCATTAATGCAATGTTCTCCTTATTTGTCTTCCTTTAACTTAACTGCTATCTCTTTCAAATTAATTACCTCAGGCCATGTAACTGCCCTGCTGAGCAGCCCCACCATTTTGCGCTGGCCTTCTTCCTTCTACCACTCTTTTATCTCTGTCGTTCCTTAGTATGAAACATTCCCATTCCATTCCTCTCATGACCGAAGGGTTCTACTCGTATCTTATCACCCCCTCCCATAAAAGTAACTACTGTTATGCATCTTTTTATGTAGAAACCAGTAGTACAAAAAAAATATATAAAACCGAAAGAAAAAATAAACAATTGATGCTTCTCTGTTGGTAATGTTGTGCAAACAGACAGGATCAATGAGCGCTTCCTAAATCATCACTGTGAGGAGCATTGCTTTGCAGTTTATTGCTGAGGGCAATGTTATACAGACATGACCTCTGTGTGTCTTCTGCTAAGTCACTGTGAGGAGCACCTCAAAATACTTCCATAAGGAGGGAACTGCCAGAGGCAATGTGAGAAAACACAGGTGTAAATGTTTATAAAATGTAGGATATTTTAGGTGTGTCCTCTAAATTACAGAAAAATCCTTTTCTGGAAGGTCACAAGCATTTTGGAAAATAGATTTGACTGCTATACTAAACATTTGTGGCTTCTAAGGTGTCTGTGTCATCTACGGACAGAGGAAGAAGTCATTTTGTGGGCTAAACCAGTTTTTATTTGAATGCAGCTATTCAATCGACTGGGAATTACTGGCATCCATGAGGAAGGCCAATATTTAATAAAAATAACATATTTAGGCTACACCCGTAATCCACCCAGGTCACAACCTTTCTAACTGGACACACCCTGTTAAGCCACGGCCACACCCCACTCCAGCAGTCCCATCCTGGTCTTCCTATGGAAATCAGAACTAATATGCACAGGCTTATTTAGTAACGTGGTGTGAATAGCACAGGTGCTGCAACCTATAGCATCAGTCCACAGCTGTTACACTTCCCACGACTTGAAGCACACGGTCCTGTCCTATGTACACTTCCCAGCGCACAGTCCTGTCCTATGTACACTTCCCAGTACACTGTCCTGTCCTATGTACACTCCCCAAGTACATTGTCCTGTCCTATGTACACTTCCCAGCACACAGTCCTGTCCTATGTACGCTTCCCAGCACACAGTCCTGTCCTATGTACGCTTCCCAGCACACAGTCCTGTCCTATGTACGCTTCCCAGCACACAGTCCTGTCCTATGTACGCTTCTCAGCACACTGTCCTGTTCTATGTACGCTTCCCAGCGCACAGTCCTGTCCTATGTACGCTTCCCAGCACACAGTCCTGTCCTATGTACGCTTCCCAGCGCACAGTCCTGTCCTATGTACACTCCCCAAGTACATTGTCCTGTCCTATGTACGCTTCCCAGCACACAGTCCTGTCTTATGTACGCTTCCCAGCACACAGTCCTGTCCTATGTACGCTTCTCAGCACACTGTCCTGTCCTATGTACGTTTCCCAGCACACTGTCCTTTCCTATGTACAATTTCCAGCACACAGTCCTATCCTATGTACAATTTCCAGCACACAGTCCTATCCTATGTTTGCTTCCCAGTACACTGTCCTGTCCTATGTACGTTTCCCAGCACACTGTCCTGTCCTATGTACGCTTCTCAGCACACAGTCCTTTCCTATGTACAATTTCCAGCACACAGTCCTATCCTATGTTTGCTTCCCAGTACACTGTCCTGTCCTATGTACGTTTCCCAGCACACTGTCCTGTCCTATGTACGCTTCCCAGCACACAGTCCAATGCTATGTACACTTACCAGCGCACTGTCCTGTCCTAAGTACGCTTCCCAGCACACAGTCCTTTCCTATGTACAATTCCCAGCACACAGCCCTATCCTATGTACGCTTCCCAGCACACAGTCCTGTCCTATGTACACTTCTCAGCACACAGTCCCATCCTATGTACGCTTCCCAGTACACTGTCCTATCTTTGGGGCCTGTGGCCATACATGAAAGTAAAACTAAATACATCTTCTTTGTTTTTAATATTTTATTGGTTTTCAAGTGTCACACTCTAACATTAGCAAATAGCCCCCGATATCTTATGTTACACTAGAGCAATGCCTGTTTAATCTAAATTGCTTTATCCTGCAAAAAGGTTCATTGTATTTCCAAGTCAACACTAATTCAGTCCTGCGATTGTTATTGCTGCCCTCATCCTTTTTTTGCCCTTGCATGGAGTATAATTAAGATGAAGAATTTGTGACGTGTTAATAAGACAATTTTAGCATTGCAACAGGTAGCCCATGGCTATCTTCCACCAGCCCGCAGGCCGCCGTACAAGAGCATCTCTAACAACTGTTTGAGAAATTAGATGCAATATTAGACACAAAATAAAGAGACAAATGCTACCAGCTACATAAGATTTCTTGACATATTTTTTTTGTGCTTCTTTTAATCTCTGAACTGCCAGAGGCTTGGGTAGTATGTAATTTTGCTATTTTTTTGCACTGGTCCTTCAAGCTGTGGAATATGTTTGTGAGAGTTTATTTATTTCATCAGATTATTGCATTGATCCTACAGCCTCCATCCCTGTGATCCCTATTTTAATCCATGCTTATCCAAAGATACTGCCTTGTATCTTACAGCAGGCTCAGCCTTCCTCAACCCTGAAGGAGATTGCGGTGGGGATATGGATAGTGAAACCCAGCTAACCTTCTATACAGATCCTTCCCGAAGCCGGAGACGCAGTCGAGGTCAGTGGAAGAGTTGTCTCTGTTTGTCTCCTTACAGACTTAACATAGATTGGTGCACAGCAATTATCCTTATAATTATTTTTTATAAACAGTGTTCTGTTGAGAAGTTTTTTATTGCTGTATTTATTGTTGTGCTTAACGCTTTGCGACTTTTTGCTGCTCTGTGGCCAAAACCTAACTAAGTGTGTGTATTACCTAACTGATTATCAGTAAAAGTATGTTGCATTGGACGGGGAGGTACATTTAAAATGTGGGGACAGATTTATGGTTGGGATAAGACCATACTTGCCTACTTTCAGTAGACGACGTCCGGGAGAGGGGCGTGACTAATGGGCGGAGGGGACGGGGCGCCTCGAATCGCTTCATTTTGGCCCCGCCCCCACCAGTAAAATGACGGGGCCAAAATGCTGCGATTCTCGGTGAATCGCGTCATTTTAACAACGGAATTTCGGGATGCGGGAAAAATGCCAGCTCTCGCGGGAGTCCGGGAGACTGATTCGAATTTCGGGAGTCACCCGGACTTTTCGGGAGAGTTGGCAAGTATGGATAAGATATGCCCTAAATCAACTTTAATTTTCAGTGTAAAAATAAAGCTATCAAGTATTTGTGTGCTACATGAAAAAACAACTAAGATTTCACTTATGAGCAAAATAATGAACTAATTTGCACCCCTTGCAATGTAAAATGGTTTGTCCAAAAGCACACTTACTTTTTTTTTGTTGCTTTGCCCTCCTTAATGACTCAGGCCCTCAGTGTTTAAGTTTTATAGGTTCATTGTGCCCTGTTAATGGATATATATAGAAATTGCACAGACCTGCTTCCTTGTTTCACAATATATTAATGAAATTTAAAACGTTTAAATGACACTAATATGCTCTATTTTTGCAGAAGCTGCAGCTATATTTACAATTGCTTCTTCCCCTCTGTCACAATAGTTTGGCATTTTCCACTATGCTGCAAACCGGGGCGGAACACTTTGACGAGCCCCATAGCAAAATTTGGGAAGGCCCAGGCAAGGCTCACTTGCCGGCAAAAGTGCAGTGAAGTCTTGTTAGGTCCACTGTATGTAGCGGTCTACTATCACCATCTGACCATGAACGATAAACGATGAGAAAAAGAAGTCCATATATTCACATATGTACATCTCTTAGTATGAGAGTAAGGTGTCAGCTGGTTCTGCGTAAAATAAAATATTTTCCATAAGCTCCAATGAGAGACAAATGGCCATTGGCCAAATTATCAGGATCTGTTGTAAAACACAGAACTTTATCGGCTTCACAACGCAAAACATGTGAACAAAACATCTCCCTCATTCAATATACATACCTTTGTGTATAAGCTTTGGGTCTGATCAGCGCCGGTGCTAGGGTCCTTGGCGCCCTAGGCACAGTGTGAAAATCGCCGCCCCCCCCTTTAAAAATTGCCGCCCCCCCCTTTAAAAATCGCCGGCCCCCCCTTTAAAAATCGCCGCCCCCCTCCCTTTAAAAATCGCCGCTGCGCTTTCCCTCAGCTCCCCTCCCCATGTCTTTCTTTAACTTACCTGCATGAAGCTGCTCCTCTCTGCTCTGTCTTCTCCCCTCCACTCACAGACACTGTCGGGCCGTGATGATGACATCATCACGGCCTGTCACTGTCAGTGAGCGGAGGGGGAGAAGACAGAGCAGAGAGGAGCAGCTTCGTGCAGGTAAGATTCATAGCCCCTTCCCTCCTCTCCTCCCCGTGGATTTCTGTTTTTTTTTTAATTTCGAGGCGCCCGGCAGAGCCCGGCGCCCTAGGCAATTGCCTAACCTTGCCTAATGGGAGCGCCGGGCCTGGGTCTGATACAAGTTTATAGTGATCAGAGCCCCGTAGATATCATCTAGTGAAACATAAGGGCCAATAAACCAACAAAACAACTTAATCTAACACAAATTACAAGATAAAACCTTTATAAATATATATGGTATCTATATTATTATCTTCAGATGTTTGCCAGTGTATCTAACTTTATCACCTACATCAGCTATTGTCCTCTGCTATCAGCCACCATAGACTTAGAAAGGCTTGATGTAGGATAATTGATAGAAAGTCTGATCTACATGGTGAAAAACGATCGACCTCATGGAGAAACTCTTATTTTAGATATTACTTAGTATTTGTGTATTAATATTATAAGCGGATTGCATATTATTTTGTTGTGCCCTTTAAATGTGATCTATAACTTTCAGCCTGTGTCAGTTGTAGCATTTGCGCAGGTTTTAATATTATGTTTTATTTTCAGCAGTAGGCTCACCCCGAAGTCCTGTCAACAAGATGACCCTGACCCTGCTCAGTATAACCAGCTGTGTAATTGGTTTGGTGTGTTCATCCCATATCAGCTGCCCCTTGATTGTGAGGATTACACTTCATGTGCCAGAACATCTTATTGCTGATGGTCAGTATATAACGTAAACACTGACAACATAGGGAAGAATCTCTTAAATGGGAGGGGGGTGATTTTGCAGCCATGCATGACCTCCTCATTCCTGAAACTCACCCATGACAAAAGTGCTTTAGATATTGGTGTTGTGGTCTCAAACTCAACTTTGTTGACTCACTGGGGTACATTTACTAAACTGCGGGTTTGGAAAAGTGGAGATGTTGCCTATAGCAACCAATCAGATTCTAGCTGTCATTTTGTAGAATGCACTAAATAAATGAAAGCTAGGATCTGATCGGTTGCTATAGGCAACATCTCCACTTTTCCAAACCCGCAGCTTAGTAAATCTAGCCCGCTGTGTAAGTTTTACTCATCCTAATAGCATTTCTACTATTCATAGGTGTAGCTACAAACCCTTGCAGGCCACAACTTTCCATTATTATTATTATTATAATTATTATTATTATTACTCTTTATGTAGCGCCAACATACTCCACAGTGCAGTACAGAGAATCTAATATCCCTGCCACAGGAACACAAACTCTAAGACAGATCTAGTTATAAGTATATAGCCTGCCAGTATATTCTTTGGACAATGGGAGCAAACCAGAGCACCTGGAGGAAACCCACGTGAGCATGGGGAGAACATACAATATACCTACCAACTCTCCTGGAATGTCCAGGAGACTGACAAATTCTGGGTAGGTCTCCCGGACTCCCAGGAGTAGGTATTTTCAGTGTAGAAGTAATCTGTATCTGCCATTCACAACTATTAGGAACTTCCTTATTAGGTCCCTTACACACTTTCTATTGGCTGTTAGGGTATGACCAGTTACTGAGCATAACGTGACATGATTCCATCAACAAGGGGGGAAATTGCAGTTTGAATAAACCACAGGTTTTCAGGAGGGAGGGAGGAAGTTTTGGTGGATTAAAAGCACCAGCATGTTCATGGGCGCAAATGCATACTTACACTTGTAGTGCCACAAGTGTGCACTATAAATGTTGCTCCCCTAATGAAATAAGTATAGTTGCCCCATAATAAAGCACATTTGCCCTAGTCATAAATAATGTATACCCCTGTAATGGATTTGTAGTGTATGTATAATTATGTGTGACTGTGATGTAGTGTTATCCCTCTGCAGAGTTTGGGCGGTAGCTAACAGTTGAGTGAAGGCTCTGTCACATGACCTTTGTAAATTCACCCCTTGTTTATTATATTAGACAGGCGGGAAATAGTGTTAGTGGGCCTTTAGTAACCGGTGATGCCTGGATAAGCTGAATTTGGCATCAATGCTACTTGACATAACAAGAAATAGCAAAGTAAAGGATATTTTATAAATCTTTATTACATAGCTCCAATATTGTTTCAAATAACTATCGCCGGCTGTTCCCTTAAATATAGGAAGCCGGTTCATCCTGCTGGAGGGCAGCCAGTTAGATGCCAGTGATTGGCTGAATCCTGCCCAGGTGGTTCTCTTCTCACAGATGAACTCTAGTGGACCTTGGGCCTTGGATCTTTGTGCTAAGAGGATTCTGGACCCCTGTGAGCATTTATGTGACCCCGATACAGGTAATATTTGTCTGGTGTGTCTATCAGTGCAGGCTTCTCTTACATCTTTCTCTGACAGCTACATATTACAGTTATATTTTTAGCATTCACTTTTGTTTGCAGCATTGTTTTCACTTGAAGCCTGTTCACATGAATGGAATATTGTCAAGATAGAATATGGACAGATACAATATAAACTAGGAAGACTACAAGACTACATTGGTGGCTTCAAATCACAATTAGTATATTAGTATATTAATAAATACTGCAGGGGAAAATGTGCAGTAACCTCTAGCAACCAGACATCAAGCGGCCTCCGTTTCCTGGGTGCCCCCCACACCCCAGATGGTATATTCCACTACAGTGTCAGACTGGGAGTGCGGCAATGAGCTGTGACATCATAATCTAGCGCCATACTCCCAGCGTATCACTGACATGGAGCCTCAGCAGCCAGCCAATCCAGGAACATCTTCTAAATGTGTACATTCAACCACTTCAAGCTTATTGGAGTCAAAATGAAATCTTGTTTTTGTATTTGTACATAGGGACTGACACGTTACTGCAGCTCGCCTGCATTCTCTATTGAATTACCCAGCACCCCACACGCACACACACACACACATACACACACATACACATACACACTTCTGCCCATGTCTGGCCAGCTCTATTTTGCCCCCACACACACATACAAACATTAGATGCCATGTATTAATGGTAATCTATGCACTTTCACATAACAACACTGCAATGGCAGACAAATAGGCACATGACGTTGCGAAGGAACAGCTTCTGCACAATGGTTTTCCATGTCTGCCAGTTTCCAATTGATGCATTCTCAGTATCTGTACTTATCCAAAATGTTATATAAATTCTGAAAATTATTTAGATCACGTCCAGTGGTCATCATGTTGGCAGTTGCAGAACCTGTCTGTCTAGCATGCAGGCATATATATATATATATATATATATATATGATATTCCTATGTAAGATCTTGTGCTATATGTGGAATCAGTGTACAATACAGAACTATCTGCTTCCAGGAGAGTGTTTATGCCATGAAGGTTACATGAGGGATCCAGTACACAAACATCTCTGTATAAGGAACGAGTGGGGAACCAACCAGGGGTAAGTACAAGAAGCCAGAGCTACTTTACTACATTTCAAATGCGGCAACTACCACCTGAATTTTGGCAGGCAGATCTGCTAGGCAGGCAGTCAGATCTGCTAGGCAGGCAGGGAGGCAGATCTGCTAGGCAGGAAGGCAGTCAGATCTGCTAGGCTGGCTTGATTACTGGAAAGGTTAAACTGTGTCTCTTTATTTAGTTGAAAATACACACTTCATCATCAACATTTATTTATACAACGCCAGCAGATTTCCTAGCGCTTTACAATTGGGTACAAACACGGTAATAAACTATACTGGGTAATACAGGCAAAGAGGTAAGAAGGAAAGCTTACAATCTATGGGACAATGAGAGTTGGATACATGAGGTTATATGAGTGAAGTCTACATATTGCATTTTGGACCGACCAGAGTACAAAGGTAGAAAGTGATTTGTATGCTATATGAGCCAGTCACACAGCAATGTTGGTCAGGGGGTCAGAGGGTTGTTGTATTGTGTGAACTATGTAAAGGGTGGTAATAGAGTAACCTAGTGAGGTAAAGAGGGTTATAAGCTTGCCTAAAGAGGTGGGCTTTCAGAGAACGCTTGAGGGTTTGTAGACCAGAGGAACGTCTTAAAATACTGTTGTTATATTGTGCTTCAATGTGTAGGTCTAGACTTAAGTAGACTCCAGCTGAGCCACACTCATTTATATATACAGCGCTAGTGTCAAAATTGCTCTTAGATGAATGGAAATTAAGGTGCATTAAATAGTTATTAATGGGAGGAAGAAGTGTTAAAGTAGCAGATAATTGCCTTGATTACTATAATAGAGACAATGATCTTGAATTCATTGTTTTAAGAAATGCGCAAGAAGGTTCCATGGCCAATATTCTGCCTAACCCTTACCTATGTACTTATTGTTGTCATTAAATGCAGCCCCTGGCCTTATACCATGTTCCAGAGAGGTTTTGATCTGGTCCTGGGGGAGCAGCCAGCAGACAAGATCTTCAGGTATTACATAAACTCATCATAGCCCTGCATTCTTTTACATTCGTTGTGAATTGTATATAATTCAAAATCTATACCAGGACAATGTGTGATAATAGTTGGTGTTCTGAAGTAAGCTCAGCCCGCGACCTTCACACCTCCTAGCGTACTCTGTCAACTGAGTGCAATGTATTTCTCAGAGTCAGATCTACCCCTCAGATCCATTTATAGCAGCTCAAAGGCTGACACAAGTCAAGGACTAGAATTTCACTCATGACCTCCAGGCCTGGAGCTCTGCAGGCTCACAACAAGTCTTCTTTCAGTTATTTGTATGGAAAGTATTGTAATTCTGCAACAGTACAAGCCTTTGTTGTGGATACTTATAATTACATATTAACATAATGTCATTTATTTCTCTGGTAGATTTGCATAGTTTATCTTCATAATGGGCCTAATCCATTAAGGCGAGCAAAGGAAACAAAAAGGAGTAACTTTGCACTTTGACAAAACCATGTTGCATTGGAGGGGGAGGTAAATTAAAAAGTGGGAACAGATTTATATTTGGGGCATGGCCTAGATCAACTTTAAATTTCAGGGAAAAATAAAGCTATAAAATATTTGTGTGCTACATGAAAAAAACAGCCATTATTTCCTTACGTACAATATAATAAACTAATTCGCACCCCTTGCATTCTAATATGGGTTGTCTAGGAGCAAATGTAGTCCTTTGCTTGCTGTAATGACTAAGGCCCAATATGACTAACCAAACCTGGATGCAAAACTTGAATCTAAAAGGCATACATAAAAAGATGCAAAGTCCTGACCTATATTTTATGTATCCTTTCAAGATTGTTGTTTTTTTCTATTACAATTACAACTTTGTATCAATTTACAACATCTGTTTTTTGTGCTAAGAACACTTTTTTTTTTTTTAAATGTGTTGTAATTGGTTATTAATACGCATTAGGGAAACTGAAGTTAATTAAAGAGCAAGTAAAGCCACAATTCCACATTGATATATGGCAAAAGTGATGTGTTACTGAGATGCATAATATTCATGAAATAAATGGCGTTTATATACTAAATTAAGTATGTTCTCTGTGCTCTCAGCAGCAGGTTATCATACTAGGAGGGAGGGGCTTCTCTAAGCAGGCAGAGTGTGAGTACCTGCTTAGATTGTGAGTACCTGCATTATAGCCTGGCACACAGAGGATTACTCGGTTCATGGGCAGGGTCAGTGATACCACGGTAATTCAAATGTCTGCAGGATCAGCTTTTTGACCTGTATGAGAATCCATCAGGACTCATCATCATCATTTATTTATATAGCGCCACTAATTCCGCAGCGCTGTACAGAGAACTCATTCACATCAGTCCCTGCCCCATTGGGGCTTACAGTCTAAATTCCTTAACACACACACACACACAGATGGACTAGGGTCAATTTGTTAGCAGCCAATTATTTTACCAGTATGTTTTTGGAGTGTGGGAGGAAACCGGAGCACTCGGAGGAAACCCACGCAAACACAGGGAGAACATACAAACTCCTTACAGATAAGGCCATGGTTGGGAATTGAACTCATGACCGCAGTGCCGTAAGGCAGAAGTGCTAACCACTGAGCCACCATGCTTCCCACTCATCAGTATCTATTAGGATGTGGCCTCTCTCAAAACCAGTGACCTCACTCTTTCACTAAGGTCAATTTGCAAACCCATATTGCCCCTATATTTGCCAGAGTACATGCCCACTTTCCATTTCTTTCAGCAGCCACTGAAAAATCAATCTGCACCTAACTTTGGAAGACTGCAGTCCATTCTACCACCACTTTAGAAAAGACCATTTCATGCATTTAAACTGTTATATTTTTTGTCCTGAAATCCTACTTTGTTTAGCCTGAATTAAATAATGTTAAATATATCTCTTTATTTCCAATGAATAAATTAATTTAATGTTATTACTTTTAAAAACACATGGGAAAAGCAGGATGTACTCATTTTGAAATGGCACAGTTTGCAGGTATGCCTTACTCATCACCAAACAAAAGTTAGTGTACAAATCACGCATTTACAATTTAGCAAAAAAAATAATTGATAACTATCACTACCACCACCTCGCTGCATTAGACTGATTACTTCATTATAGTCAATTGGCAGGGACAGTTGGGGTGGGTGCACGTTCTGCATTAAACTGAATTATATTGAAATGTTCCGCTACTTCCCAACATTCCAATTGTGGGTGGAGCAGAGAGTGGTTTGGGCAGGTCTGGAGTATGGCCTAGATAGATTATCCCAACTTTCAATCAGCATTGCCCTCAAAGTGGTTTCATAAACAAGTAATCCACCCTTTGTCAGCACAGACTCTCCTTCTGAGATGAATAGGCTGCAGTCTTGTATCTGCGCACTCTACCCACTCTCTGCAATTCATTAATACTGATGGGATTATAGACTTCAGTGTACGTCCTGCAGTGCAGATGTCACTACATGTCCTAGCTAATCCAGTGTCATAATGATCTATTAAATTGATGTTTGAGTGCTGCATACATTGATGTATAGGGAAGAAGGAGACTCTGACACATTTTCTGTTTTAACACAGATTTACTTACACTCTGGGAGAGGGTATGTGGCTTCCTCTCAGTAAGAGCTTTGTCATCCCCCCAGCTGAACTGGCCATAAATCCATCAGCCAAGTGTAAAACAGACATGACTGTCATGGAGGATGCCGTTGAGGTCAGGTGAGTGCGTGGGGGATACACAGGGGAGCCATAGAGTGTCAGTGTGCGAAACCTTTCCCTGCGCTCTGATTAATGGACCTGCTTGTATCAGGGACAAGTTGTTCTGGTAAATAATGGCTATATGGTGAACGCATGCTTTGTGGCTCGCACTCATAAACAGTTACTATCTTACAGAGGCAGCATTTCTGCCAGATGATTTGTATGTTCTTATCCACACATCCCTCACTTTTTGCCTCTGTCTCAATTCTTCCCTTTCCCTTAATCTATTTTCCCCTCGCACTGACCTCTCTCTTGCCCCTTTGGCTGACACGTGGCCTTTTTATTCTAGCTTTCTTTGATTTGATGTATTTCTCCTCTGTCTCGCCCTATCTATCATCCTACTCCCTGCCTCCTGTCCCTATTGTTTGCTTTTGTCCACAGAGAGGAGCTGATGACCTCCTCCTCGTTCGATAACCTTGAGATTCTGCTCGACTCTTTTGGTCCTGTGCGGGATTGCTCCAAAGGCAACGGAGGGTGCAGCAAAAACTTCCGCTGTGTTTCCGATCGCAAGCTGGACTCCAGCGGCTGCGTGGTAAGATTTGTGGATTCTGGAAATGAAAAAGAAGTGTAATGCTTTAAATGATCCACATTGACATAATTATTATTATTATTATTATTATTATTATTAAATTAATAAGGTGAGGGATGAATGCAAAGTATGCAAGTTTGTGCACCATCTCACACCCATCACATTCATACCAAGAAACAATGTAGTAAAAAATAGTAATACTTAAGATTACATGTAACCTGTGGATACAAGTGGATATCAAAAAACATTTCCATTTGAATACGGATATAAGTACTCTCTGGCTATACAGCACTTGCTGCATGCAGACAGACAGACAGACATACATACAGGATAGGCACATGCATATGTGTAATATAATGTCCCATTGCAAAAAAAAAAGATTTCCTAAAATTAATTTACAACTCTTAATACTATAATCATTAATAAAAGTATTTATTTAAACATTTCTTATACATGAAATACATAAATCAGGATGTTCTAAATCTAAATGCTTGCTGTACATAAAATGCTTTTTCATTGTTTCTTATACTTGCAAACACATGTTCTGACAGGCATACATGTAGTCATCAGTCAGCACTTATACCTGCCTTGTAGTTGGTGCAAATAGCTAAAAAAACACATACGTAAGAGAGGCCCTGAACTTGGATCAGTCGCATGTGCGTGCACTCAGCCTCCGCATGCTCTTATTGTGCGTTGCCTAAGCTAGTCCGCCCCTTTCTGCCCTTCAAGGCGCAGGCAGTTGGAAGTGTCATTTGCAGGTGGATATGAATTGCAACTGGCGTTGAACCGTTCTTGTGCATGCGCAGAGCAATTTCACGTAGGGCACACAAATGGGCTTTTGTTGGAAGATGAATCGGGCCCTCTATATTGACTTTAGACTATAAGCTCTTACCAGCTGCGCCCTCTCTACCCATTCTCTCACGTCTGTACCTTCATTAGCCTTGTCTGTACTTGATCTATTTTATATCTGATTTGTATTTTGTATGATTTGTAACTTTGACTGTCGGGACGCTGCAGACTATTGTGGCTCCTTACAAATAAACAATGATGATGATGATGATAGGGCAGCATGGTGGCTTAGTAGTTAGCACTTCTGCCTCACAGCACTGGGGTCATGAGTTTGATTCCCGACCATGGCCTTATCTGTGTGGAGTTTGTATGTTCTCCCCGTGTTTGCGTGGGTTTCCACCGGATGCTCCGGTTTCCTCCCACACTCCAAAAAAAACACACTGGTAGGTTAATTGGCTGCTATCAAAAATTGACCTTAGTCTCTGTCTGTCTGTCTGTGTCTGTGTGTGAGTGTGTGTCTATATTAGGGAATTTAGACTGTAAGCTCCAATGGGGCAGGGACTGATGTGAATGAGTTCTCTGTACAGCGCTGCGGAATTAGTGGAGCTATATAAATAAATGGTGATGATGATGATGATAATAATAAATAAATACAATTTAGATATTTTGATACTACTTTAAATAGTGTCAAGAAGCAAACACCATGCCAGCCAAAACACCTTACTGCTTTAATACAATATATTATATTTTATTCCACAAACTACGAGAAGCAGTACAAATCCTTTTCCTTTCTTCTCGTTATTGGTGACTGGCTAGCTGTTTATGTACCAGTAATGCAGTGGACATGGAAGTGTGCTAAAAAGGACAGAAAGGATGTAATTTCAAGGCAACATACAATCATTTTTGTATATCTGAACTGCAGTAAGCTGGGAAAGCGTTTTGATAACATTGGAGAATGCAGCCTCTAAGCAACATGGGAATTGGCCAAGTCGGTCGGCATATAATAGACCTAGCTCCCGAACCTGGTGAATACCAAGTTTAACCCCTTCACAGCAGCAGCAGCAGGGGGTCTGCAGTGTATGTCAGAGCAATTACCCGCTGTCCCCTTGACATTGAAGGGGTTAGAAACTCAGAGATTTGCAAACTCTTGCGCAATATGTGGCTACTAATGGCTTTAATACATCACAGTCATCTGGTTCACTTAACTGGGTCATGTGGCATGCACCAGGAGCAATCTGGTCCACTGTTACACATTACATGCATTTAATAGACATTAAACATCTAGTCCACCTCTGCAGTGATGTTTATGTGAATGGTATTCATCAAATATGTATGACTGCCGCAGTGTGAGTTATCTAAACATCATGTGAATTACAGCTACAGTCACACTGTTAAAGCTCTTGGCAGTGACTGTTTGAAGTTATTTATCCTGCGCCAAATACCTCTTCTCTCTCTCTTGAAAGTTTCGTTCACAGATCATTTAGAAAGACTTTCCTAATAGACACCATGGGCTAGATCTACTAAACGGCGGGTTTGAAAAAGTGGAGATGTTGCCTAGAGCAACCAATCACATTCTAGGTTTCATTTTGTAGAATGCACTGAATAAATGAAAGCTAGAATCTGGTTGGTTGCTATAGGCAACATCTCCACTTTTTCAAACCCGCAGTTTAGTAAATATACCACCATAACTCCTAACTTTTTAGTGGTGCAGTCTCTCTTTTACACCCAAATCCTTTGAGCCTCAAAGTATCTATGTTGTGCCTCAAGTTATAATATACAGGCTGTAAATTATTATATGTTGGGTGTATGTAGCTGTGTATTGTGTATTATTATTATTATTATTATTATTATTATTATTATTATTATTATTATTATTACATTATATACATACATAAAACAGGGACATACAAGGCAGACAAAATAAATGCAGACATGAAAACATGTGTATATGAAGGATTAAAAGTTTAAAGAGAATTTACATCCAAAAGTACAGTATGCTAAGGTTTCTACATGTCTATCAATGCATGAAAATGTGTCCTTTATCTATACAAATCTTAACTCCTCCATTCATAATGTGTCAACAAGTAAAAAAACAAATATACTTCATATATTATGTACATAGGTGTATATGCATCAAAGTAATATATATTTAAAATTAAGCTTGCTTTTAAGTACGTTTGCTTTGTATTAACTGCCTAACGGAGTAGATTTCAATGAAATCTCCTCCGTTTAGGCTAACACCGTGCAGCATCGCAGCCCCGTAGATTACTATGGAGACTGCGATGTTCTGCAATGTATGAAGCTTTGATAAGCTTCACATTGCACGGACAGGTAACGCCACCGCAGGATGGCGTTACCTGTCATTTCCTATGGGATCCTGCTGAAGCCTCTCTGGCTTCGCAGAATCCGGTACAGAATCCGGTACAGTGGAAGTGCTGTGCGCACTTCTTCCTGTCACCGGCAGCGCTAAGTTGCCGGTTAGCAGGAAAAAAAGATCACAGGAGAGGGGTCACTTCGCTGAGGCTCCCAGAGTAGCCCCAGCATGGTGCATCTAAGCGGTACCTAAATATGCATCACTGCGATGTGCAAGAATGCATATTTAGCTATACCGCATATTATTGATGCATAGACCCCATAGAGACCTAATTAATTGTGCAAATGGTAATAATGATCTGTAAACAAGTAACCAGTCAGATATCAGTTATTATTAGTTTGACTATATTGGACTGCTCATATCTGATTAGTTGCTATGGGTATACCATTGCACTTTGCTTTCATCAGTGCTGCCCAAGTATTTACATGATGATGGCAAAATATAAGTATGTGTTCGCTGGCAGAATAATGTTAAAAAGAAAGTATCATATGTATAACTAGTGGGCTACAAGAAACCGCCAGGGTACCATCGGTATGCCACCAGTTGGACAGCCCTGGCTTATGTTATTAAATTAGGCCCATGTTAATGCATGATTTACATTATTGGATCCTGTAGGCATAAAACCTGGGACCTCTAAGCCTCATCAGTCCATAGATTTACATGTCCCATCACAGAAGAGAGTACAGTGACATTACCATGCACAGTTCTTTCCATCCTCAGATAAAACACATTTTTTAGGTAAACTGCCCCACAAATAGTAAAAGGTACAAGAAAATGTGTGAAACACTAAGGTTTAAATTCTTATGACTGCTGGAGAATTCACAAAAGGAGTGCAACTAACGTGCGAGATCACAGTTTGACAAGGAAGAGACTTTGGTAACAAGAAAGTAATAAATAAATAATATGTTGACAGGTTCTGGCTGGGTTGGGGGCCGGGGAACATCTGGCCCCCAGGCCAGGCCAATAGGGGGCTACTGTAATTTTTTTTTCCATTACATTTACAAGCCAGCCTCTGTATGTTGTGGGTGGACATAGCATTGGATCCCGCAGTGTGGGGTCTCCTTGCCACAGTACCAGCCAGCCCAAGGCTAGTCAGCCCAAGGCTGAATTCCCTAGGAGGTTTTTTGCAAATTAAGCAGCCAACATAAGCCTACGCACTGTTAGCTCAGCAGACAGCCCGCTGCAAATGAGCTCTTAGCAGCGGTGCAGTAATATTTATAATCAGGGAATTTCCCGTGCTCTGAGATCAACTTTTTTAGTTGTAAAGTATTCCATTCCTTCATCAGCCTGTCCATATGTATTGAAGAAACAGGCTCCACCAGTGGCGGATCCAGGGGAGGGGGGTGTAATCGCAGCAATCGCTCCCCCCTAGCAGCACAAGCCTACCCAGGGCCGTCTTAACAGCATCATAGGCCCCCGGGCAAAACAGAGCACGGGGGTCCTACCTACACCCTACTCACAGGAATAAAAATATAAATTGTCTTGTTTATGTACAATTAGTACATGTATGTTGTTTTCGTCAAGATATGTATTCACAGCAGCAAGATGGCATGTACAGATAGTAGCTGATACTGAGGTGATTAGTCCACCTAAACGTTTTAATAAAGAGGGTTTGAATGTTCTGAATAAATCTCCCGGAATAATATACTGAAAAGTTTGCAAGCCCATGGGGCCCCTATGCTCATGGGCCCCCCGGGCAACTGTCCAGCATGCCCACGTGCTGAGACGGCTCCGAGCCTACCTTTAAATTGTGCTCCAGATGGCGATCAAAACGGAGAGGGAGTGTGTCCAATCGCGAGTGGGGCCGGGCCAACCAGAGCCAGCCAATCAGAATAGAGGGGGGCGTGACTATGCTAAATCCCCCCCCCCCTTTAAAAATATAGTCTAGGTCTGTGTTGGCTAACCTGGGACACTCCAGGTATTGAGAAACTGCAAGTCCCAGCATACCCTTCCAGCAATAAACTGCTATATATTGGCAAAGCATGCTGGGACTTGTAGTTTCACAACACCTGGAGTGTCACAAGTTAGCCAACACTGGTCTAGGTCCACCACTGGGCTCCACCAACATGACTCATCTTGGAACTGCTCTATAGTGCATAACCATACATGAAAGCAACATAAAAAGGGCTAATAGTCTTCAACCTTATTTAATACAATGAGTTTATTACAAGCTTTGCTTGCAATATTGCGAGAAATGAGTGTCACATGAGTTTACACATTATTTAAGAGGATTATCTTATTTCCGTGTAGTTAAATATTACCAGTGGAGCACACGCTTGTCCCTGTAAAACGCAGATAGTCGAGGACCATAATGCACCATACCTCAGATGAAATGTAGCACCTGGCGCTCCGTGTTGATGCTAGTGGGTAGGGAGAGAGGACTTGGGATCACACATCCCCTTATTTAGTATGTGACACCTCGGTGCACCTGCTCTGTGAAAGACAGGCAAATGCAGAAAGAAAAGGTGTCAGTGGTATTTTGTTCCCCTCTGAGGGACCAGATCTGTTAACAAGAGAAATCGAATCACAAGCAGACTGTGATTGTGAAACAGAGAACAGGATAACAGGGGAAGGGAGGTGAGAATGAGAATTGTAAGAGACGCCAGCAGAGAAGAGTATATTTAGAATGAAGGATTGCGTGGCAGGCAAATATAAAAGAGCTCAGCGTGCAACTTTCAATTGATGGCAGAGGGAAAAAAAAAATCCCTGCAAAATAAAAGTCAGGTGCAGGGAAAGAGAAAGAGGGAACATTCGCACACTTAGAGCAATGAAACATATGCATTCAGCTTTTATTTCGCTGGGACATATCAATCAATAGGCATTATAGACTCCGCACCATATGATGGTTTCTTTAACCTAGTTCTCACCTTGGCTAACGGTTTAACATAATAAAGATAATACCATGCTGCAGGACGCCTGCAGAAGCAGAATGGTCAGCGCTGCTAGGCGCCCTCTTATTCGTTACTATACGGCACAATGCTACAGCAAGCGCCGGCACTTCACAAACATGCGCCGAGCTGAGAACTAATAATAATGAATAGCTTGTGTATAATATTCTGCTCTGGAATAGATTGTAAGACGCTGAAGATAAAGAGCTCCGCAGCGCCATCACCATTTCTGCCCACTTTCCAGGACCTGTGCTTTTCTTTTTAGGCATGTTTGAGAAGAATCAGCACCTCTTACATCAAAATAGGGGACATAAGGTCATGCATGAGATAAAGGGGTAGGGCCTATCACAACTTAACTGCTTTGTCAGTTCTGTATTAGGGAAACCAACTCACTACCACCTTTTTCAAGTTGCTCTTGTATTGTTTGTCATTACCTTATTAGGCAATTAGTGCCCACTGGTCATTAGATGGTCCTGAACCATGCTCATTAACCCCTTGGTTTATCCTGATGAGAGCTACACATGTAATACATATATATAACGTTTGCAGTGATAGACTGTGGGTGATCTCCGACATGTGATGAGAAACGGTTAATATAGAGTGCTGGTCTTCCATCATCATTTATTTGCAATGTGCCACAAAATTCTGCCGCTACAGACAGTGGGAATAATAAATCATGCCAAAGACAGATCATACAGAAAAAGTACAGAGGAGGTTGGCAAAGGAGGTGCAAACATGAGACAGGAGATAGAGAGGACCCTGCTCATGAGAGCCTACAAAGTTACCTACTATAAATGATCATAGGTTTATGTGGATATCTACAGAGTTTATGTATCTTATAAGAGATGCTTATAGTGCCCACAGTCTAAATATAAATGTCTCATTGCTTTCCATTCTTAAAACGTACCTGTCGCCACCAAACTGCGAGAGCAGCAATTTTGCGGCCTGAACCAATATTCAGCCTATTCAGCGGATACTAGTGAAATCACTGATGCATTGAAGTGCCTCGTGCCTCAATGTTATCACTAGTTCCTTGTGAATTTGATAGGCTGCATTCTCAGGTACATTGCTTCAGCCCGCAAAACGGCCCCCTCACCGCAAATATGCTTTCTACCACCGTAGCAAAATATAATGCTATTAAAAATATTTACAGCTTAGAATATCACTGCATATGCTGCAGAGTTCTGTCTTCGGACTCAGTAATACCTCGGCAATTAATGGGCCAGTTGTATATCAATCCTTTTCCTTTACTATATTGTAATTAATTGTCCTAGCTGACAAGAAGTTACATTCTTTATGGAAGGCGGCATCACAAACCCACACACACTGCCATAATGCAGTAACATATTCTGCAGCGGTATATAGTGGAATGTTTTAACAATAATTTGTTCCTCAATATAACCCACTGAAGTACCACTTTCCTGGGAGAGTCTTATCCTTACAGTGGACAAAAGGGGTGTTTCCAACCTATTTGGCCATATTTGAATTTGTCTCGATTTTGTAAATTTAGAATATTGTCAGGTATTAAATAATACCACTTCCCTGTAACAATTGCAAACACGTGGCGTTGGGTGGGGTAGGTTTTTGCCTGTGGTATGTCTGTTATATAGTAAGTGTAGATTTACTCTTTGTCGCTTTTATCCTCATAGAAATTGTCACTTCGCTGTAAAGTGTGTCAGCATCATCATCATCGCCATTTATTTATATAGCGCCACTAATTCCGCAGCGCTGCACATAGAACTCACTCACGTCAGTCCCTGCCTCATTGGGGCTTACAGTCTAAATTCCCTAACACACACACACAGGACAGACGGACGTACCAGACAGACTAGGGTCAATTTGTTAGCAGCCAATTAACCTACCAGTATGCTTTTGGAGAGTGGGAGGAAACCGGAGCACCCGGAGGAAACCCACTCAAACACAGGGAGAACATACAAACTCTTCACAGATAAGGTCAGGGTCGGGAATTGAACTCATGACCCCAGTGCTGTAAGGCAGAAGTGCTAACCACTACGCCAAGAAATGACTACCACCGGTGGTGTCTATTCCTTTGCCTTGCTAGAATTTTGGCAACCAATTCTGAAAGAAAAGCAGACATAGAAACAAACCTGCAGGGCTTTATTTTTACATAATATTATTAATGTTCATTAACACATGTGGACAGAAGTAATTATGCCCCAGGAACCATTGTTTATTTGTGATGAGTAAAAACTGTTGTATTAATTGCCCAGCTGAGCTCCTGTGATTTAGAATTCTGCTGCTTAACTATCAAACAAGTTTTGTTTTGGTTTTTTTTTTATTCTTTTTGATCATTGGCTCAGTGTCAGTGTGATAGCTGTAGGATTTGAGTATTTTAGGTGGCACCAACTGGTTCTTAAAGTTTTGTTCCGTCTAGCCTATTGCTTAGCAACCGCATCTTCCATAGCAGACGTGTCACTCCTGCGTGGTTTTATGTTCTATAAACTAAGCCCTCAAGAAGGAAACGAAAAGATGTGAACTCCTCCAGCTAGCAGATCAATTGTCGGGCATTTGATTAAAATGTTTTATATTGGGCACAGGAACACGCTAATAAATAATAAACACTTCAATTTGTTTTGAATGTGCTCGCTAAATGTAGAAAGAAATCAAAGAGGCTCTCGAATAAATGGATTTAGTACAGTATATGCAGAACCTAATCGGATTCGGAGATGATAATATATTGGGGGACTTTATAATGGGATTCTGAAGCATTTATTCTGTCTCCACAGTGCCCCCTAGGACTTAGTCCTATGAAAGACCTATCGGGCTGCTATAATCGCCAGAAGGGAGTTGACTGTTCGGACGGCTTTAATGGGGGCTGTGAACAGTTGTGTCTTCAAAAAGAGGTTCCCTTCCCAGATGATCCTGAGATGTACAACATCCTAATGCTTTGTGGGTAAGAGCCTTCAGCAGTGTCCTATGTCTAGTATTACACAATGTTCTATAGAGATGTATCTATGCTAGAAATTAATATGCAGTTGATCTGCATCTGCCAAATACATACAATGGGAGCAGTCATTTTGGGTCTGACCCAAATGTTCATGGGAATACAGCTTATCCATTCAATAATAACTAGCGACATCACAGAGGCATGAGGCATTAGTGCCTCTTATGTCCAGTCACTAATTCCTAGTGAAAGGCTAGACTGGATTCTTGTATATATTATTTCAGTCCACAAATTGGCCGCTGCAACAGGGCCTCAATAGAGTTCTAGGAGTAAACGTATTAAGAAGCGGATTCTGCAAGTCGCGATATTTGCAGCGGAAATTTAAAACGACAATGGCTTTCAAGGCAAGTTACACTGCTTAATACATTTACCTCCTGTACTGTTAATTTTCGTCATTACGTCCCCGAGTTGGGAGTGGGTAATTTGCGCGCCTGCTGCCTTCCTTGGATGTGGTAGACGTTACTCAGGCTCCCGCTGCGGAATCAAATCCTTATTTCCCGTTACTCATGGTCACCATGGTAGGGACAGAAAATGTGACCATTGAAAGTTGATATGCCAGGCATCCAAATGTATCTTCGCCGCCACGGGGAAGTGCGATCTGTCCAAGGTTTTCTCAAGTCAACAAAGTGGGCAGCTAAAGGCAAATGGACTAATTTACTTAATCATAACAACCAGACACTTGCTTTCATTGTCTAATAAGAGCAATAGACAGATAAAAAGCTAATTGGTTTGTGTTACTTCCAAACATTTTTCCAAACAAAAGTTGTTTAAAATAAGCCACGTTTCTGGTTCATACCCATATTCCCACAGTTATGTCCACTCCCCAAAAGCTCACACGCCTTTCAGGACTTGAGTATTAGGACAGCGAAGATTCGGAGGTGTGATTATCTGCACATTTTGCATCTAAATACCAAGTTAGTTAATAAGTCCTATCAAGTACCCTCCAAGTAGCAATACTATATTTGTTTTTATTTGCAGAAGATTATGTTGTTATTATTTGTAAACTTTAGATGTTTCTGCAAGGCTGCAAACCACGGTCTGCTATTTGTCTCAGCAAAAATTAGCAGCTGAGTGGCCTTTTTTTAATTGTCTTGCAAACCAAGGGCATTTTCAGGCAGCTGACAATTCACCTTTGTATGCCCCGGGGAGAACGATTTCCATTTTAACTGAATTTAACATAATGTTTATGTCCTCAAAGCAGAACATCAGGTCAAACATAATGACATAATCATTTTAATACTTGGGTTTTTGTAAAGATTTTAAAAATTCCACTGTTGGTGTCTCTGAAACTGAATAATATTTTAATGAACTACAAAAGGTTGAGACAGGGTCGGTTTTGGCCAAAATAGGACCCACCAAAGGATTAATTAAAGTCGGGAAGATTTCTGACGTACGCAAAACAGGCTACCGCGCAAGCGTGGCTTGCATTTTGTGCGGGGTCAGGGTGAAAGCTAGTCATACAGAATTCAGTTTAATGATTGGTGAAGGAAATTGATTGGTTGCATTCTTATCAGTCAGCAAAATGACAGCTTCCACTGTGTGTAGGTGACAGACTCACTTTAAATACTCTGGTGTGGTTTTATATATGGATGTCATGTCTACTTTTATTTAGTGTATGGATTTTAAATTACTCTTCTGCTGTTTTAATAGGCTTTGGGGTCAGTGAATGCCACCCAGCAATTATATAGTTGCTTTCCTGCTCTGCAGGTCACTAATCCTAATGAAGCCGAGAGGAAATAGATTTAATAATGGCAACACACGATTAGGTCTCTGTAGTTTAGGGCACGGAGTCCATTACTGACTTGACCCTTTTTGTGTTTCCTCTGCAGCTGTATCGAGGATTATAAGCTAGGTCCAGATGGACTGTCGTGTCACCTGGTCACAGAGTCCTGTCCTGGAGGAGCACACTGTGGAGATAGTCCTGAGGTGCCGATGAACCAGACACTCTTCGGAGAGCTGTTTTATGGTTACAATAACCAGACCAAGGAAATTGCACCAGGGCAGTTACTGAAAGGATCATTTAGGTGAAGAATATTTTTGATTCTTTGGAGAATTATATACAAGGGTTATATTTATGAGGCATTAGTCTGTCACTATATCATTTACAGCAAATTGTACTAGGATTGAGTCATTATAAAAATGCACTTAGTGACTATTAGTGGGACAGTTTTTGCAAATTGTCAATACACATACAGTATAATAGGTGGCATGTATGAACACTAATGTACACTATATGGACAAAAGTATCCTAGCCATGCAGGATCCATTTACATACATTTGTGATACAAAATGGGTCGTTTTGAAGAGCTCAGTGACTTCAAGCGTGGTACTGTGCTAAAGATGCCACCTTTGCAATAAGACTGTTTGTGAAATTTCATCCCTGCTGGATATTCAACGGTCAACTGTAAGTAATATTATGAGAAAGTGGAAGGACCAACAACAACTCAGCTGGAGCTTAATGGAATGGGTTTCCATGGCCGAGCAGCTGCATGCAAGACTCACATCACCAAGACCAATGCCAAGCGCCAGAATGAGTGGAGATAGTACACCGACACTGGATTGTGGGGCAGTGGAAACGTGTTCTGTGGATTGTAAAATCATGCTGTTCTGTTTGACAGTCAGACGGGTGAGTCTGAGATTGGCGGATGCCGGGAGAAGGGTACCTGCCTGACTGCATTATGAAGTTTGGTGAAGGAGGGATATTGGTATGTGACTGTTTTTCAGGGTTTTTGCTAGGCCCATCTCCAGTGAAGGGCAATCTTAATGCTTCTGCATTTTGGACAATGCTATGCTTCCAACTTTGTGGCAGCAATTTGGGGAAGGCCCTTTCTATTCCAACATGACTGTGCTCCAGTGCACAAAGCAAGGAATACAAAGACATGGTTTGGTGTGGAAGAACTTGACTGGCCCACACAGTGCCCTGACCTCAACCCCATCAAACACCTTTGAGATGAACTGGAACAGAGACTTCAAGCCAGGCCTTCTAGTCCAACGTCAGCGCTACCTCATAAATGCTCTACAGAATGAATGGGCACAAATTCCCACAGAAACACTCCAACATCTTGTGGAAAACCTTCCAAGAAGAGTGGAAGCTTTTATCGCTGCAAAAGGAGGACCAACTCCATATTGAAGTATATGTATTTGAATATAATGTTATTGGTGTAATGTTTAAGCGTCCAAATACTTTTGTCCATATAGTGTATATGTGCAAACTAGTGCAGATAACCTCTAGGGTGAGGCAGAAAAAAAGCTGCCTTGCAGGCAAAACTGAAAAGCAATATCATGAGGGATTTTTGCCCTTCGATAAATAGAAACTTCTCCTGTTTGTATGATTTTTTTATGAAGACAATTGTGACCTCTTCTGGGAACGGAGCGATAGTCCCTGATCTGCCTGCTGATGTGTATTTATGCTTCTTCATCTGTAGACAGAATAACTTTGCACGTGGTTTGGAGCACCAGCTACCAGATGGTCTACTCGTAGCCACTATACCGTCAGAAACCCAATGCCATGAAGAGATATCCGAGCCTATTCCCGACCCTGATTTTCTGACAGGTCAGTAAATCCATTTATTTTCCCACTAACCGCTGGTTTGTTACAATGCAGCAGGAGAGTAAATGGAGAGATGTCTAATAGATATGGAAACTCCAGGCCAACGTCAGATTGTCATCAGAACTTCCGCCAAGCTTTTCTTTTCTATTCTATTTTAGATTATTAGTTGCTTAAACAGCTAATAATACTAAACATTGTTTATTGGATATGTTAAACCTCTTATCGACCCTTACTAAGTTATCACATGATAGTCTCACCCATTAATGTTTATGGGCCTGATTCATTAAGGATCTTAACTTAAGAAACGTCTTATTTCAAGCTCCTGGACAAAACCATGTTACAATGCAAGGGGTGCAAATTAGTATTCTGTTTTGCACATAAGTTAAATACTAACTGTTTTTCATGTAGCACACAAATAATTTATATCTTATTTCTACACTGAAATCTAAAGTTGATATTTTTGTGCTACATAAAAAAACAGTCTGTATTTAACTTATGTGCAAAACAGAATACTAATTTGCACCCCTTGCATTGTAACATGGTTTTGTCCAGGAGACTGAAATAAGAAGTTTCTTAAGTTAAGATCCTTAATGAATCAGGCCCTATGTTTGGAAAGTCTGATAAACCTATCATAGGCGATAACACAATCGCTACCGATCGATAAAACCACCCCCTAGGTAGTGTTGTATAAGACAGGTTTAAAGGACAAAATAAGATTCCTCAAATTGTGATTCAGCTGATGGCAGTTTCTTTTCATTCATGTAGAATTGAATATAAATTTGTCATGTTTGTAAATGTAACTGTGAAGCAGGAATATCAGAAGAGGGACCAACCAAAACAAAACTTGGCTTTGGCCGCAATTTGAATTGGGGTCCCAGTTATAAAAAAAAATGTAGTCAATTTTACTAATAACTATATATCACTAAAACATCCAATAATGAGTAAATGCATTGGTCTCAATGGCAGAGCTGTATTTGAGTTGCTTATCCAAGGGGGCATTTATTTGGCATAGGTAAGTTGGGAAAAGGAAGGGGGGGGGGTATCTCTGTTCTAAGCAAGACTTATGGGTCTATTTATTCAGACCACCCCAAACACACACATGTACTGTATGTTGTATTCCTATAGTTTGTGTATAGATAGAATTTATATACAGTATATTGGTGAAAGGCTCTATCCTTTGATTTTGCATTCTGTATCACCTCAAAAAGGGCTCCAATCTGTTTTGTTTTGGTTTTTTTTAATTTACATAAAGACATTTATTTGCTGCTTATTATATCATGTTCTTAGGCATCATCCTATAAACCCGTGTATGCCAAGCTATATTGCTTCTCTTTTGCAGATTATTAATTTCCTAACCTTTCAAGAGATCTGCAGAACATGACCCTGTTCTGATTACCTGCTAACACTTACTGATATATGATGCAGTACACTACAGTCTTAGAAACCTGGGATGGTTTAATTCTGAAACAGGGATCTTCCCTTCTACTTATGTACTATAGATAATGGCTGCGGGAGCCTGGCTATATACTGCCTTAATTAACAATACCTATAGATAGATGGGTATGATGAAGGCACATCACTGGCAAAATAATGCACAGAAAAAGGGAGATAGGGAGTCGATTTAAGACCCTTCACAAATTTTGCCCTTTAGCTATTCTCAGTGATAAGAGATGTAGTAACAGAGCAATTTATCAAAGAACTGAAGCCGGGACAGATGCTTGGAATGGTTAAAAGTACTCTCTAGCCGCTGCACGGTGTCTTAGTGGTTAGCACTTCTGTCTCACAGCACTGGGGTCATGAGTTTGATTCCTGACCATGGCCTTATCTGTGTGGAGTTTGCTTGTTTTCCCTGTGTTTGCGTGGGTTTCCTCCGGGTGCTCCGGTTTCCTCCCACATTCCAAAAACATACTAGTAGGTTAATTGGCTTCTATCAAAATTGACCCTAGTCTCTCTCTCTCTGTCTGTCTATGTAAGTGTGTATGTTAGGGAATTTAGACTGTAAGCTCCAATAGGGCAGGGACTGATGTGAGTGAGTTCTCTGTACAGCGCTGCGGAATTAGTAGCGCTATATAAATAGCTGATGATGATGATGACCACAGCAGTGACAGTGTATTTACAGGTCCTGTCCTGGTCTACTCTCTGTACTTGTGCCACCATCAGGCCCTGCATACTGGTGAGGGGGCGTCCAGCCAGTTACACTCTTGTTAAATAGCCCCAGAACTAGAATTTGCGTTAATCCTGCGGAAACGGCTGTTAAGGCAAACTAATGTTTGACTGAACACCATGGGGCCTATTTAACAAACATTAATCCTCTGTTAAAGATTTATGATCATTGCATCGTTACAATATCTGCTGCTTTGCATCTGTTTTCGTTTTACTGAGCATTCCCCATAAAAGTGTATGGTACTGCTCAGTAACGCTATTTATCAATATCCGAAAATCAATTTCTTTTCTCTTGTTTTCCATGTTATGGCATAGATTTTCGTAATTGTACATTTTCAGTGTTGTCAGCTCTGCTACGAAGAACAGAGCTGGACAGCGCATGTGTGGAAGGATCATGTGATCCCTCCCTGTCACATGACTCAAGTTCATTGGTCACTCGCACTACAAAGGCTCTCTGTGCGCATACCTGATACTTTCCGTCGGCGCATGCGCACTAGGATATACAGGAAGATGCCGTCAACACAGTTCTCTTCGCACTGAAGAGGCAGAGAAAAGGTAAGTGATAAACTTCACAGGGACAGCAGTTTAACATGACTGCTGTCCCTGTTGAAGTTTTTTATGAAAGATTGTTTTCAATCCTCATCGCATTAATATGGGCAGCATGGTGGCTTAGTGGTTAGCACATCTGTCTCACAGCACTGGGGTCATGAGTTTGATTCCTGGCCATGGCCTTATCTGTGTGGAATTTGTATGTTCTCCCCGTGTTTGCGTGGGTTTCCTCCCACACACCAAAAACATAATAGTAGGTTAATTGGCTGCTATTAAGTTTAGTTTTTCTCTCTATGTGGAGTTTGTGTGTTTGCGTGGGTTTCCTCCGGGTGCTCCGGTTTCCTCCCACACTCCAAAAACATACTAGTAGGTTAATTGGCTACTATCAAAATTGACCCTAGTGTCTGTGTGTGTATGTTAGCGAATTTAGACTGTAAGCTCCATTGGGGCAGGGACTGATGTGAGTTTCTCTGTAGAGCGCTGCGGAATTAGTGGCGCTATATAAATAGATGATTATGATTGAACTATCTTTCGTTCTTTAATATGCCTCCATAGTTGATGCAATATAAGGAAATGTACATCGTATATTCAAGTGCTTAAAGAATACACTTGTACTTTGGCCTCCAGTTTTCACAGTCTAAAGAAAGCTTTAGGCTGATTGATTTCCCTATTTATGGTTCTGGAAAGAGATAACTTCAGGCTTTAAATAAACACAACTGGATTTTTAATAACCAATGTGCCTTTCTGTCCCCTCAAACCCTCTAACACTGTTCCTGTCAATCTCCAGCTTTGTTATCTGTACGTGATTTCCAGTGTCAGAATAGATTATATTTTACAGAACAAGCATTGTATAAATGTACCTGCTACTGTATTGCTGCTGCTGAGCTTTGCTGGTGAAGAGTTAAAGTCAAAATGCTCAGTCTAGGAATTTCACAGGCAGACGGTTTCAGCTGAAGTCATTACTAATCAGCACGGTGACATTATCGAACCATTACGCTTTTCTTAGACACCTTCTTATCCCACTCTAACATATGCCGCGTAGTCAGCTCTCCGATATTGTATGAACCTTGTCTAATTAGCAGCTTTCATAGATAAACAGGATCTGTCATTACTCTCCACTCACCTATCACCAGAGCTGTCCGCATTCTCCTCTTTAACATACGCTGTAACCTTATGCACACATGCATTATCTTCCCTTTATGTAAATTGGTAACATGACTTAAACAGATGAGGTTGACCTTCTATTAATATGATAAAAGCATAGCATGAATGTTTTGGCTTGGCAGGGTTGCCGGTCTGTTCCTTACACAGTATGCCATGTCTTCACCAATCTACCAGATCTCACTGAGAAGTCCTAATGCATCTGCTTCTCTATTCTGAAATAATCCCTATGACAGCGAGTAAAACCTATATAAATATATATATATATATATATATATATATATATATATATATATATATATATATGCTATAGTGCAGAGCACTGTCTAACTCTGCCTTGATTGAACGGACAGCTTTGTTCATTCTGAAAATGATTTAGAATTTGTTTAAAATATGTTGCCATATATCTGTGAAAGACTGTGACATGATCAAAGTTTCTGGCTCAGATGAGTGAATACACTGCCTAATTAGCAGTCATCTACACTACAGCCCACCCTGTTATCTCTACGTGTCAGAGCAGAGGTATAATGATATAGATAAAGTGGAATGTTCTTTGCTCTCAGATATGACAGCCACAAGGCAGCAAATACTGAGTATATACGTTAGGCTGAGTACACAGTACAGAGTTTTCAACCGATTATCGGGCCAATCACATAATAAACGGCTATTTGGCCCAACATCGGTTTAGTGTGTATGCTCGAACGTTGAACGATTATCGTACCAAAGCACATTGTATCTTTTGATTGTTAAACCGGACTAAAAATCTTGTTCAACAACAGAACAATGTCGCTCTAATCCTGCAGTGTGTATGTACTCACGGCCGGCAGTGTACATAGAGCTCTATCATGGCCGGCAGTGTCCATAGATCTCTATGCAGTGTGCAGAGTCACCATCTCTTCTGTTGATGGTTGTGACAGTGTACACATGAATCGGTATAGTGTGTACTCATGAATCGGTATAGAGTGCACGCCGGAATCGGTATAGAGTGTACACATGAAGAGTGTACGCATGAATCGGTATAGAGTGTACACATGAATCGGTATAGAGTGTACGCATGAAACGGTATAGAGTGTATGCATGAATCGGTATAGAGTGTACGCATGAATCGGTATAGAGTGTACACATGAATCGGTATAGTGTGTACTCATGAATCGGTAAAGAGTGTACACATGAAGAGTGTACACATGAATCGGTATAGAGTGTACACATGAACCGGTATAGAGTGTACACATGAACCGGTATAGAGTGTACGCCTGAATCGGTATAGAGTGTACACATGAAGAGTGTACACATCGGTATAGAGTGTACACATGAATCGACATGCTGATAGGGACTTTTTTTTTCAGTCGTTGGTAAAATCATTAAAGATATTGCATCGGGACAAATTTTCTGTAGTGTGTACTCAGCATTAGTCAGTATTTATGACCAATTATCGGTTGTGTGTGCTTTTAGTGTTAAATTATAAATATTTTATTTATTGTGTTTAATCCCTTTTTACAGCGTACTCGTTGCCTGCAAGAGATGGAGGCAGCCATTATGCAATCTGAATGAGACTGTCACCTAGAGATTCACTAAGAACAATAACCATGACTTTTTTTCTCCGGTGATGTCACTGGCTCCTAGTGAATTGATTGTCTGCACTAACATGTATATTGATTGGTTCAGCCCACTGAATGGCTGCCTCGTGTCTAAGTGATATTACTTATGCATAGTGACTAAATATATCAATGAACATTAGTTCAACTCACACAATGGCTGCCACCACTGTGTGTAGGTCAGTGTACATTTTAAATGCTCTTTAGTATACCCAAATCTCTGTATCACTCTCTAGCGGCTTTTCCTCTCTGTTTCTTCCGACACATTACCACGTGCCCGTCTACTTGAGTTTGGGTCTCTTCTGCAGCCTCACAGCCTGCGGCTTCTAACCTTAACAGGAGGGAGCTCGGGGCTGCATCCCCTTGGGTTATGATGACTGAAGTGACATTCCTGACAGTGCCAGAGAGACCACCTCTTGTGCCAGGTGTAGGCAAGTGCATGTATACATAAGACACAGAGTCTATTACTCCCCGCACAGGCTGCACCAGATGGGTGCCAGAACTGACTCGGAATGACCAAAGTCTGGGGGAACCCCTGCTAACTTCTGGCACCTTATCTGGGATTGTCCTGTGGTTGGGGACTTCTGGTCGGAAGTGGTGGAGGGGATACGAGATACGGGCATCAGGATTCCTTTGTTATTTCCTAAGACTTGTGTGTTCGGTCTGGGAGTAGATTTGCGGCTTGGCAAGAGCGCGACCAGATATGTCGCCAATGTCCTGGCATTGGCTAAGGTCATTATAGTCCAAAAGTGGGTGGCCAGTGATGGGCCTAGTTTTGCTGACTGGGTGGTTTTAGTGAATGAGGCTGTGGGACATGAGCGGTTCACCTACCAATCCATAAAAACTATGCCTAAGAACTTTAAAGTCTGGTCTCGCTGGGTGAAGTCTAGATATGCTGTGGGATCCCTGACGGCAGATTTTGACCCACCTTGAATGTCCCCCCCTCCTTACCCATATAAACCTACCCCTTTGTGCATAGGCATCTGCTGAATGCCTGGATACTAGGGTAAGGGGTCACAGTGCTCGGTGGTGGAGGGAGGAGAA
The DNA here is from genome assembly GCF_038048845.1 of Mixophyes fleayi. NCBI lineage: Eukaryota > Metazoa > Chordata > Amphibia > Anura > Limnodynastidae > Mixophyes > Mixophyes fleayi. The sequence continues at coordinate 26,254,533 of NC_134409.1, read as the reverse complement.
GCTATATCTGTTAATGCCAATCGTTACATTGGACGTTCACTTGAACTGTACGTTGCTTATATGCTTGACGTTTATTATACACATTTTCTTGCAGGCTTATAAACTCAAAAGAACTGGAACTGTGTGCTAAGCTACTTTTGTTATGTTTTAATTGTATTGTCTGAAAACTTGAATAAAAATATTTGATTTTTAAAAAAAAGCACTGAATGAGGGGCATTATGTCAATCATTTATTGATTTAGGTGCCCCTTAACCGTTTTTGACCTAGGCAACTACCTGGGGGCCTCATAATGGTAGCACTGACCCTGCATATACTCTGCAATATCAGGCAACGTAAGTAGCCAGCCTTACTCTCTATCCACTCTCTTAATGTGCTTGTATGGTAACTTCCAAGTTAATCTTCCTCATGCCATCATCTGTCTACAGCAAGGACACAGGAGCAGCTGAGAGGGTTTCGGAGGCAGGCAACCTTATTAATTAAGGGAATGAAGGGGCTATATTGAAACTAAAGATTAGGTTTTTTTTTTAACAAGCCCAGAGGTGACCTAGTTGCTGTGTGTAAATATATCCAGGTTCAATACAAACATTTGTTCCTGAGCTTTTCATACCCATATTCTTGAGGATCCACTGTGTCTGGAAAAAAGACTTGGGAAAGGTTATTCACTGTAAGACTATAGAATAATCTATGATGTGTTGATGGCTAATTCTTTAACTGGATTTACTTGTGGATTTGATGCCTTTCTTGCGAAAAATAGTATCTCTAGCAAGAACTATTAAATAGCGTGATCGAGGATATTGATCCAGAGAAATAATTTCTTTGCTAAGAAAGGATTTTTTTTCCCCAACATGAGGACAAGTTTCTGACTGCCTTATTGGAGGTCCTGTGTGTCACTGCTAGCATTTCTAATGACAAAACTATACAAGGCATGCTCTCTCCTTACAGAACCATGTTTATACCAGGAATATAGCAAACGCCCCAAATGGAGTTTTACACAGTATCTCCTAATAGTGATCTGTGTTCCAGATGTTCACAATGACATATACATTAACAATATATGGGTCTGTTTACCAAACGGGAAATAGCCCTATTGTCAGCAAAACAGGTTGTGTTCCTGCTCATTATCGCCTCGCCCTATTCATCAAAGGGGTTATCGCTGTCAAGTTTCACCAGTTTATTTATCAAGTATCATGTACTGCCACGGTACCTGTTCTGGTAGCGCCATCTGCATTCTTTTAGTGTTTAAATGACAATATTGTCATTATTAACACATATTTAATAATGTTTATAAATAACTTATAATGTTTTTTATATATATATGTTTTACTATATATGTATATGTGTATATATATATGTGTATATATATATATATATATATATATATATATATATATATATATATAGCTATAGATAGATTAGATAGATAGATAGATAGATAGATATAGATATATATATATATATATATATATATATATATATATATATATATATACATATATACATACACAAGTTAACCCGTGCATGATACTCATGCATTTTAGTCAAATCAAGCTACTTAAGGTGTTAAAAAGGTTCTTGTCATGCATTTGGGTCATAGCCCAGGCCTCAACCACCAACCACTCCCCACTGTCACCCCCGGCAACCACCAACCACTCCTAACTGTCACTTCTCCTTCAAGAAATATATATATATTTTTTTTAAATCTTTATAAACAATTTTAACAATTAACAAATTAAATTAACAAATTAAAAACATCTTAGTATACCAAATTTCAGCCCTTTCTGAATTTTTTTTTCCACACACACTAAGAATTTAGTAGGTCAGTGTATAACTCCGCCCAGCAGGTGGCGCTGCAGCTTGGTTTTATTTTTTCCACACACAGACAGACTAACACACGCCACTAGACATTTATATTATAGATATATATGTCTATATTTGTGGGGAGTTGGTTTTTTTTGTTTTTTTTATAGTAGAACTAAAAACCAAATCTATCAAGCCTGCCCACGCATGTACTGTATGTCAAAAAATTAACTATTAGTGCTCCGTGCACTAATACACGGTACCGCTTGGCGTTTTGTTGTTAAATGCAGGCAAGCGATTAAAAAAATTATACTTATTGCTGCAATGGGGTGGAAGGTAATAAACAGGTCTCATAATCTACACCAGGGTAAATTCATTCAGACCACCGATCTGTGGAGGCAGGAGGTGGAAATTAGCACATTGTATTAATATTAACAATTTGGTCACCCACACTAGTGTTGACATTGATGTTTGTTGTGTATCTGTCCAATATATCACTAACTATATCACTGATGTATGTCATTAACACCTGGAACCTAAATTGTCATTACCATATGCACATATTCTATAGACTTAAAATAGATTGAAATTAATAGATTTTAGGTTTTTTTTCCACCCTTACCAACTATATGCAACAGGAGCAGGCTGGAAAGTTTTCGCTGGGGGTAATACCAGGGCCATCTTTTCCATTGGGCACGATGGGCAGGTGCCCAGGGGCCCCACGGACAAGGGAGCCCCATAGGTAGGGCTCTTAATTAGAATAAATAAACCTGCAAAAGAAAAAACCTGCAAAAAAAACTTCAAGGGTCACTGAGCAAGTACATCTATCTATCTCTATCTCTATATATCTATATCTATATCTGTATCTCTATACATATATATATATATATATATATATATATATATATAGGGGCCCCTGTGCACTGCTTTGCCCGGGGGCCCATAATGTTGTTAAGATGGCCCTGGGTAATACTCAGCTCAGCAGCCTATAAGGAACATTTTAAAGGAAAAAAATTCAAGTAGCCCAGTGACCCAGCCCAAGGTAGTACAGTATGGGACCTGAGGGGGCAGCTGCCCTGCTGTCCCCCAGTCCAGCCAGCCCCTGATATGTAACTAAGCATTAACTGTGCATTAACTATGCATTAACTATGCATTAAGCAACCCTCCACCCCCTTTTCATTTGTTTTGTGGCCGGGTGTGGGGTTTATATGATATATGGTTGGTCTTTGTTTACTAACCTCTAAAGAGCGCAATCTTTCATCAGAAAAATATATATATACTGTATTTATATACTGTATATTGATGTGTTCTGAGACAGCATTACATCAATCGGATTATGTTCTGAATTAATTATAACACTACAGGCATTTGACACAAACCAGGTTTCAGATGGATTATGTGATATCACAACTTTGCAGAGTAGCTCATTTGATGATTTTGATCAATTAAGACTTAAATTAATGGATGCAAGTTCTTAATCTTATTTGTGCTCCAAGGGGTAATTTCACAGTCCTTCACGTTCATCCGCACAATGATCATTCTAAAGTTAACAATGATCCCTCACTGGTCTGCGGATCTGATATGATGCTACTTAATGTGGTGAATAAGTGTCATGTGGTTTATCAGCATGAGTTTATACAGTCATATAATTTGTCTTCAATTACGGTTTACCAAGAGCGCATGACAGAAAGAAGTTTTTATTTCCACTGTAAAGGAAGATAATGAATGGCCACTGTGCTTGTCTGATCCATTTGTCAGTCCCTTATATGTTAAATAAAAAGGATCCATGCGCTTTCAACATGATATCACTTTACAGCATACCACAATAAGATACTTAATAGAAACGGTTTAATCATAGCAGGAGAGTTATGTCATTATCATCTTGTTTTAAACCGAAAACTAGACCCTTTTTGCGTCAAGAACAATGAAAGCTCTATCTTGCTTCTCTTTATTTTCCACAGTTTAATAGCATGATAGTTTCCTCCAAATTTAGCAGGTTTTAGGGGTTCTTATGGCAGTGTATGAGGCAAACAACACAGTGTCCCAAAGAGTTCATAGTTTATTGTGTCATAAGTACTGCTCAAAAGGTACAGCAATACAGTGGCTTAGTGGTTAGCACTTCTGTCTACAGCACTGGGGTCATGAGTTCGATTCCTGACCACGGTCTTATCTGTGTGGCGTTTGTATGTTCTCCCCGTGTTTGCTTGGGTTTCCTCCGGGTGCTCCAGTTTTCTCCCACACTCCAAAAACACACTGGTAGGTTAAGTGGCTGCCATTAAATGAAGCTTAGTTTCACCCGGTGTGTGTGGGAATTTAGACTGTAAATTCCAATGGGGCAGGGACTGATGTGAGTTCTCTGTACAGTGCTGCAGAATTACTGACGCTTAATAAATAGCTGATGATGATTAGATTTCCTGTCTGAACAAAAATAAAATGCAAATCAAATCCTATTTCTTTACTAAATCTAACAAAATTTTCTGGCATAAAAAAGCTTTTCACAGCCTTAACATATGAACACCAAGTATTTGGCTACATCAGAGCACCCAACAGCAAACACAAAAAAAGAAATGTATTTATACAACCTAACTGTCTGCAAGATTCCCAGATATATACATTGCTCCTCTTACACTGCAGTGACAGATAGGTGCTGCTATTAAGGACCTGACCACACCATCCTGAAAAGATACCAGGTTACCCAACCCTCTGTGTGCTTCACTGTCTGTTTCAGCTTGTGGCTAACATAACGTCCATCTATTTTTTCACCTCTAGCGCATTTTAATTTGTCAGATGTCTTCCCCAGCTCAAACCTACAAGTAGAAGAATTCCATGAGGTGTGTGATCTTGGAAGAGCAACTCCATGACTAAGCATCTAGCCTGGTATTTCCCAAATCCAGTCCTCAGGGACCCCTAACAGTGCAGGTTTTCCAGGTCACAAGTGACATAATTGGTGCCACCTGTGGAACTTTTAAAATGTGTCAGTGACACACCTGTACTCCAGCAAGGAGATCTGGAAAACATGCACTGTTAGGGCTCCCTGAGGACTGGATTTGGGACACACTATAAGAAAAACATTGTACCCCCTCTACTAAGTAAACCAATGTACTAACAAACTTTCCTATCATAATATCTGACCATCTTATAATTTCTTGGTGCAACATATCAGCAACATGATGTTATACATCTAGCTCCTAACCTCGCAGGAAAAGCTGGCGTTCTTTCGGCCCAACAGAACGTCCAGCACCTACACTGGACATGATGATATGTTAGGCTCCTCTAATGTCGCAGACATCGAGAGGTGAATCTGCTAGGGGTCCCCAAATCAGCAAGAGCCCACACGTCACCAAAGATAAACGAATGACAACCTCCATATGGGTGCTCCCACCTGCATGACACAACAACTTACACCTGCAAGGGGAGTACTCAGTCAGGGTCAAAGTCTGCCACCAACGACCTCACAGCATATCTTGATTTCGCCCATCTGAACAGTATTTAGGAATAGTGTTGCAGGACTGGTAAGTAGACCTTTCATGCCCCACAGCCTCATTGACCAGAATAATCCAGTTAGCAAACCTGGGACCCTCCCGGGTCACCTATGTTCTTGCAATGAGCACCTTGACCAGGGCGAGGAGGTTCGTAATGTACCTGGTCGAACTCCTATTAAGCAAATGGTCAAGTCCGAGTCCAAATACACAGATCTTAGGAAATAGTATAGGGATAGTGATACCAGTGTCTTGTATTCCAGCCAACACACCCGACCAGAAGTCTCCAACCTAAGGACAGCTCCAGAGCAGGTGGTGGAAATATCTCAGCATTTTGGGCAAACTGAGTCAGTCGTGGCACCCATCTGACAATAGGAATAGTAGACCCTGTGCAAAATGTATAGCTGTACTTGCCTAAACCTGGCACAGGAGGTGGCCTATCTGGCGTTATCTAACATATAGCTCCAGTCTTCATCGTCAAGGGGACCTAAATCCATCTCCCAACCCATTCTTATTCTGCCCAAATCGTCAGTATTCAAGAGGGAAAGGACATTAGCATAAAGCAAAGAAATAGCCTTAGCTGGACCCACCTGCCAGAGAAGCGAAGCACATGCTTTCTCCTGGTGTATAAATATCACATGATCTAGTGTTATTAATCTAAAAATAGTTCCACTGGTCAATGAACCTGGGTTCCTCACTTACATGATTCTTCAGTCATATCCTCACAAGTGCTTCAGTTATATGAACCTCTCAGGTTCTTTAGTTAGATGAGCCTTCATGTTTTTTTTCGGGTATATAACCCACATCTGTTCTTCAGTTATATGAACCTTGCTTGGCCTTCAAATATATCAAAGTCACAACCTCTTCAACTGTTTGAACAACAGCATATTTTAACTGAACCTCACAAGCCCTTCAGCTATATGAATCACATACGTTCTATTTTTATGAACCCAAGTTCATTGGTTTTATGAACTTCAGTTATATAAGCCTCACAAAGTTCATCTTTAGGAACCTCGCAAACACTTCAGTTATATGAACCTGATAAAGTTCTCTAGTCTTATGAACCTGAAATGTTTTCAGTCTTATGAACCTCTCACAGTTCTACAGTCAAATGAACCTCATAATGAACCTCACATGTCCTTCAGTTATATCTACCTTAGATGTTATTTATCTTGAAGCACCTCATTTATAAGAACTTCACAAGGCTTAAGGTCTTAAATTACATGATACTCCCAAAGTCATTCTCTCTGTGTATGAACCTCATTGTGCTCTTTTTACACATGTATCACTTTTTTCTCTGGGTAGTTCAGCCTCACAGTCTTGGGATACATGATGTTGATAAACATATATTAAGGTCTTTGAAAAGCACAACTTTTTTAGCAGGTATATAAATGTTGTAGGATCCTTCATCCATCACATACTATCATTGCATCTGTGATGACACAGTTGAATATGTACTTTTTATCCCCACAACCCCCAAGAGTGTCTAATTACATGTGGATATAGTATACTTTTTCAGTATATGCTAGTCATTGTAAATATGTATATTGTTTATTGTGTATTGTTGCTATTGCAGTGAAGCTGTTATTCATTGTGCTTAAAGTGAAGCCAGGTGGGTTATGGGTAAGGGTCAAGTTGCAGGATACAGGTGAGGTGGAAGGCCAATTAGTATCCATTGTTCTCAACAGGACTAGTGCAGACATTTTGTCTGGAACCCAGCAGGGGAGCTTTTGTGGAAGCATAGCTCATCTCCACTCCCCCTCCAATCCGCTGATCCAGCACCCACCAATGTTTAAGAAGGAGAGAGCCAGGGGTTTGCCAAGGGAGGGGAAAACACAGTGGAAAATTGACCCTAGATAAAAGGAGACACTCCAGGGGGAGAGAGGTTGTTCATTCTGAGGATTGAGGGCTGAAAGCTGCAGGGTGGTTGGTTTGAGTTGCCGTTCTCTACCAGTGGACTACATCGGCAGATCCATGGATCTTCAAGTCAGGACAGCCAGGTGACAGTATTTCCTCAAGCTAGTGGGGAAAGGGACAGATAATGTCTGTCCCTGGCATTTATTTACTGTGTGTATATAATATTCTAGTGTTGTTTTTATTACAATAAATGTACTGTTGTACTTTTGTAACTGCATTTGCCTGAGTGATTATAGGAACCTTAGAAGGTACTTGGTAGGTTTCCCTGGCATAGTTAGGCACCCCTGGATGGCCAGCAGGTGTGATGTGGGTGAAAACCCGGTATCTTCACATTATCTGATCTATTTAAGCATCTCCATGAGCGACTGTTTCTTGCAGAAAGCGCCCATCATAGCAGTATTAAATCTTCTCCCACATTCTTCAAACTGATGTATACTCTGTAAACAGAAACCATAACACATAGTCATTGAGAAAAAGGGGCAAATTGTCAGCTGTATAATTAGTATTGGGAGCATTCTACATGAGATACAGTAGGAGGAGGGGACAGCCCACTGTCACAAGTAGATACTTGCCGCTTCATGCGTTTGGGGTACATTGAAGGAGAGAGACAGCATAGGAAATCAAGGCAGAGGTTTACTTTTTTTTAAAAAAATGTAGAAGCCAAATGGAAAATGTATTAAACATAAATAAATATATATATATATATATATATATATATATATATATATATATATATATATGTATATATGTATATATATATATATATATATATATATATATATACACACATATATTCTCCAACATCACAGCAGTGGGGTTTATTTATTAACAAAGAGTGGAAATGCAAATGTGTAGGAACCCGTATCAGTAATTATCTTTGATTTATTGCAAGTTAGAAAATAAGAGCACATGTGTAACTGGTTGCTGCGGTTACTGCATTTGTCTCTAAATAATAAGCAGTTTCTCCAAAATGTCAAGTAACAGTCAGGTCAGTAAATTAAATCTAGCAGCACCAGGCTAAGGAGAGCAGTAGATGCCTTAACAGAGACCTTAAGAGACAATAGCAACTGCTTTTCAAGTCATGCATGACCGACAGATAGAGGTCTTTGGTTATGACATTGTCTTTTCTTACAGGCATGGTCAATTTCAGTGAGGTGACTGGTTATCCCTTAATTCAGCACTGGGTTGTACGATCTGTTATGTATCATGTCCGACTCAACCAACCATCTGTCTCCCAAGGTAAGAAAATTGAAGTAAATAAGGATGCACGAAACAGAATTGGATGTTTACTATGCAAATTGAACAAATGACACTTAAAATAAGACGTTGCGCTGAGTTGCCGCTCAGCACTATTAGGAGATTTTGTCAATAAGCCCTGTGGAGCGCACTGATTGTCTAGGTTTTAATGACTCCTCTGCTGCGACCACAGATGACCTTCTTGAGCTCAGGCTTTGAAGTGGTGACTGAAGTCATCAAACCTTGACCAATTTGAATGCAATTTTAGAAGACATAAGAATAATGTAGTCTTTTTTAGAGTAATCCTAAAACCAAAATGAATGAGTGAAAATGTCAAAGCTACTAATTGGTTCAACTTTGCCAGTGTATCTCACGTAACCTGCCCTGCTACGGCTTTGTGATGAGGATAGGAGCTATTTGATGAAATAATCCCACTCATTAAAATTGACCTTGCATTCTTGGCTGCAGAAAATCAAAATTATTGCTAAGAAAAGGGCTGATCAATTGTGACATACTAATAGGAGAAGAAAACATGTTCTCTTTATTTTTTTCCTGAAAATAATAATATATTGTGTCAGCATTAATGAGCTGTACATACCAAAATACATAAAAATAATAGAAATGTTAATCCTTAAAAGGATACACATATATATATATATATATATATATATATATATATATATATACAAGTTAACCCATGCATGATACTCGTGCATTCTAGTCAAATCAAGCTACTTAAGGTGTTAAAAAGGTTCTTGTCATGCATTTGGGCCTAGCCCAGGCCTCCTCAGGGGAAGAGCGTTACTTCCCGACGCAAGCGCCCTTTTTTAACGTGGTTTTGTCCACATGTCACCACCTCATCATTTTTCTCCATCACCTCATCCTTCATCTTCATCGCCACATCCTTCATCAAGCTACTTAAGGTGTTACAAACTCCCCACTGTCACCCCCGGCAACCACCAACCACTCCCAACTGTCACTTCTCCTTCAAGAAATATATAGGTCAGTGTATAACTCTGCCCAGCAGGTGGCGCTGCAGCTTGTTGTTTTTTTTCCACACACGCCACTAGGCATTTATATAGTGTAGATATATATATATATATATATATATATATATATATATATATATATATATATATATCATCAAACAGCATTTCTAATCTCTCTTGAGACAATTTATGATGATTTTTTTTTGTTCTTTCCATGAAACTTAATTTAGTTCCTTTTTGACTTATGGCTGGTATACAAAACTGCGATAAGCACTAAGCAGACAAAATACAGCAGAATTTGTGAAAAGGGATCAAGAATTTAATCTCATAGCAATTGTCTGCCTGGGTTTAATCTGCTGGTTAACAAGATTGAAAAGTAAACATCTGATTTAGAGACAAGTATAGCAGATGGCATGTTGTGTTTATAATTTAGATATCTTGGATTCTCCACGAACGAGACCACTTTTGCAAATATAGTGGATTAGAACTATCGGATTTTAGTTGATGTCTTTTCTTGCATGTTCTTTTCAAAGCACAAAGTTCATCTGTCTCTCTTTTATCAATTGTAAAAATGCTAACAGGTAATAAAAGTTCTAACAGTAATGATATATCAATGTCATGGCTGATTGAAAGCTCCCATGGGCTGAAATCAGAGACGGTTTCATGACAATGGAAAAGAGTTTGCTGTGATTGACTAATTAAAAAAGTAGTTCTTAATTATTTAATTTAAATGATAAAATGGAGTAAAATTTACTTTGAAAAGTATTTTAGTTAAAAGCTATTTTCTATACAAATATATACCATTTTAAATGGGGTTACCTGTTTAAAATTAAATGTTTAGCCTCTTTTTTAAATCCCATCTGCTGCTTCAGGTCTCACCTGCTGCAGAGACCCAAGCAGCAGTGTGACTGCCGAAGTGGCAGCCCCTGGCAGGCAAGGGGGTTCCGTCGATGTGTGGACCATCTCCTCTTCTGAGCATTCATGGTGGTCAGTGCATGAGCACTGGAGCCCTGCTAAATGCAACAGGCCCCATGTCAGGCCCCTTAACATTACATATTATAGAATTTGTCAGCTATCACAGAGATATTACCCAATGCCAAAAATTACGAAAATTCACCCTTATACACTTTTAATAGCATATGGTGCAATTTGTACTCCAAATTTTTTTTTTATTAGGAAGACTACCAATATTTAACATACAAATTGTAAGGGAGGCAGAAACTTATTTACATGAAACTGAATAAGGCACTACATGTATAAATGTTTGCAAATCCACAGAAGAAAACCCAAAATAAGATAGAGCAGAATAAGAAAAATTAGAGACAATGGGGCATATTCAATTAAGACGGCAGATCATGACTGTGCACATAAAGTGGCAGTATGGTACCGCAACATCGCGGAGTGAAATGTTGCGGTAAGGGGAAGTGTGCAGCCACGCGTAACCACGATCTGCCGTCTTAATTGAATATGCCCCAATGATTGTAATTGGCTATGTGCCAGTACGTGAAAGTACTCTATACATTCAAATAGATCCTGTCCTAGGGTTCTGTGCTGGGGATTTTCCCGGCGTGATCCTCTGCTACTATGGGTATTTTTTACTTTCTAACAGAAAGTCTCATTTTAGGCTTTTGTTAGGCTTTCTCCCGCAATTACTAGTTTAAGCTTTTTCTCCAGGTATAGATGAACAGTAGTGTATGAGTGAACTGATGTCTTTATGTTCTTTAAAGTGGTACTTATGAGTAGTCAGGGGAGTGACTAGCATCACGGGGCTCCACAGAAATATTTTGCAGGACCCCCTCCACTCCTATATCACAATAATTATTTGCCTCTCCGGAGGCTGCTGCTCCCTTCTTCTGATCCTGTCTGAGGCCGTTGCATACACAGTGGAGCCCTGGTTTTGTATTCAGTTCTAATCACAGGGGAGCTGAAAGCCCAAAGAGAGCATTTGTCAGCCAACACTGATGTTCAGACGAGCAAGGTCCCCAACTGCACAGAGAAGTGATATGAACCTCCTGACACCTTGATGTGGGAAAGATTGTGGGCGTCAAACGCACCTCTATATGTTACAAAATTCATATATCCAACTTCTTTTTTCTCCTGTCAGCCTTCACTCACGCTCTTCATGCACTTGATGGAGCTACATCTCGCCTGGAATTTATGCCACTGTTAGAACAGTTTGGGAACCATTATATTCAGGAGGCAGTCTACGGGTTCGAGGAGATCTGCTCCATCTGGTACCCCAACCGGCAAGTTCAGAGGCAACTGTGGCTCGAATTTGAAGACATAAGTAAAGGTAAGAAAGAGTCTTAAGATCGAAGATCTACACAAGGATTTTGGAAGATAAATATTTTCAAATCATATATTATATTCTTATTTATTGTTGTGTCATTGTATAAAAAAAGGTTTAACCAAAACACTTGCCTTCCTCATGTTATAATATTCTCTAATGATTTCATTGAAACCCAATAATGGTATGGCACAAGTTGGAGAAGTTTATAAGGACAGATAGGTAGATCAATATACATTTCCTATTTTTGGCCAAACACACCTACATACTACTAAAGACTGAATCATAAAGTTATATGAATAAGTATGTTTTTGATACAGGATAATGACAAAGCAGCAGCCTCTATTTTCTTGCCAAGTAATGTAATTCCTTCCCTTGCAGTGCAGCATGCATATATTAATAGAGATATGAAACCGTTAGGTTTATACTGACGCATTAATTGTTTCTTTTGTTCTTCTTGAAGCCTTCTGAAGATACATATCTCTTTGTTCGCTTGAATCCTTATCTATAATGACTAACAGCAAGTGGGACAATAATAACTGTAATCTTAGCAGTGGTTGTGCTCTGTAGATATCAGACTAGATATAACAGCAGGCAGACGTCTCAGGTCAAAGATGGTAACCCTGGATCCTTTCACGTTCTTACTGGGACAATATAACTTACCAATAGGATACTTTTTACCATTAATGGGTTTGGCGTAGTTAAATACTTGCAGAGACTATGTCCTTTTTAAAGTGTATCCCATACTTCCCCACTCCTGAATTACAGGTAGGTCTCTCGGACTCCTGGAAGAGGCCATCCTCTTGCATCCTGCCCACTTCCTGGTGAAGTGGGCAAGATGGGAGCCTCCATGATGTAATTTACGATGAATCTAGCAATTTTGGACACAATCCCGTGGCAAAACGACGCCCGGAACCAGAGACTGACATCAATGAGGCACCTAGTGGTAGCAGCCATTCTTTCATTACTCTCAATAGTCATCTTAAGATAGTAAATATATTTTGCTCACCTTAGATAGGTGAGAAGAAAACCTCAAAAATAAATTCCAAAAAGGTTGGTCTTCTTGAATAAATCAAAGGTCTTCCTTTTCCGAGTTTTAGTGTATAAAACTTAATTTATAAATTAATATAAATGTACTGATGATTTTAAACTTAGCAAAGGAACGTCATGACACTAGCGCTGCATTCAGATTTCAATGACATATATCCATCAAATGGATGGAAAGTGATGGTTAGTTGACCTCTACATATAGCAGCAGAGTCCTTTGTAGCACACCCACAGTGAGAAGCACAACCAGAGAAATGTTTTACCATTTGCTTGACACAGTTCACACTATGGGGCTCATGTAGAGTTAAATGCAAAATAGCGTTTTCTTCCATATAATACACTTTGGTACTTCTGTGCATTCCCACAAACCAGTAGGTATTGTAGCAGCCATATGCCAGAGACTGAGCTGCATCCTGCGCTTATGGCCACTTGCAGCCACTTACTATTAAAGAGGTGGAATGGGATGGGGAGGGCATGCAGGCGTGTTGGAGCAACTGCCATTGCTCAGTGCCATTGTTCACACAGAAACAGGAGGGGTAGCAGTGTTCTTGTCACTCTCCATTCTCCAGTGACATTGCTCAGTGCAATTGCTCATACAGAAACAGGAGGGGTAGCAGTGTTCTTGTCAATCTCCAGTCTCCAGTGACATTGCTCAGTGCGATTGCTCATACAGAAACAGGAGGGGTAGCAGTGTTCTTGTCAATCTCCAGTCTCCAGTGACATTGCTCAGTGCGATTGCTCATACAGAAACAGGAGGGGTAGCAGTGTTCTTGTCAATCTCCAGTCTCCAGTGACATTGCTCAGTGCGATTGCTCATACAGAAACAGGAGGGGTAGCAGTGTTCTTGTCACTTGACAAAAATTGACTGGAAATGATTGGAAATTAATGTTATTGAGGGTGGCCCAGCACTTTTAAGGAGGTTGTGGCACACTCCAGTGTGATGGGCCATGTCCCATATAACATGGCCACGCCCCCTCACAGCAGCGCACACACATTGTCCCACTTATACTCCGTTCACACTGCCTAAAAGACCCGGTTTTTGCTGGGGTGAGCCCGACGACCCGGGTCGAGGCTCACTGTGAATGGGTCCAGGGGCATCTACGGGTTTTTGAACCCGGGTATCACCGAAACGTATCGTAAAGTTAAAAAAAAAAAAACATTGCAAGAGAAGCCAATCAAAGCTCCTCTTGTGATGTTGCCAGGGAGACCCATGTTCATTGTGAACACGGTCTACCTGGGAATTTGCCAGGGTGTCCTGCACTGTCACTCGGCAATATCCTGGGTTCATAAACCTGGGATATTGCCATGGCGGCAGTGTGAGAGTGGTATAAGGGACATCTGCAAGTTGGGAGGTTGGTGATTTTATGGTCTGATACAATACTCAGATGCAACCCGTCAATTTACTAGAAATCAGTGAAATATGTGAGGCTCCTCAAGAACCACAAAATGGAGTCAGCTGTTTTGGGAAATGGACAGATATTGTAATGCAGGGTATCAATCATTACTGAGGCACTTCATGAACGTTGGTAAAAGTCATAAAATGATTTCTTCCACTACCAAGTTCACCTTCATCTTCATTCATATTCATGGATGACTTCTGTGACTCTAAGGAAAGATTTCACTCATAGCCCAACATTAAAACTCTCCATAGCAACAGTACTCAACATTAAAACTCTCCATAGCAACAGTACTCAACATTAAAACTCTCCATAGCAACAGTACTCAACATTAAAACTTTCCATAGCGACCGTAATCAACATGAAAACTCTCCGTGGCGACAGTAATCAACATGAAAACTCTCCATAGCGACAGTAATCAACATGAAAACTCTCCGTAGCAACAGTACTCAACATGAAAACTCTCCATAGCGACAGTACTCAACATGAAAACTTTCCATAACAACAGTACTCAACATTAAAACTCTTCATAGCAACAGTACTCAACATTAAAACTCTCCGTAGCAACAGTACTCAACATGAAAACTCTCCATAACAATAGTACTCAACATTAAAACTCTCCATAGCAACAGTACTCAACATGAAAACTTTCCGTAGCAACAGTACTCAACATGAAAACTCTCCGTAGCAAACAGTACTCAACATGAAAACTCTACATAGCAACAGTACTCAACATTAAAACTCTCAGTAGCAACAGTACTACCATACTCATATGGTGACATTTTAACGGATCTCTGCTTCCCATACACAGTATACACATTCCCAGAAAAAAGTAATTCTATTAAAATGCAGTGTATTACAGGTTTTGTTAATGTTAACAAATGATCTTATTAAATGATAAATTAAATCATTCATTTGAACCCTTTCTGTATGCCATCAGTACATTAAAGTCAACGATGGGCGATTCTTTGGTTAAGCAGACCGTAAGTGTGCATGATATGACGTATACACCATTCACACAGCCCGGCTGTCAGTGTTGGGTCCTAGGGAAATTACCAGGAACTGTTACTCGTGGTCCCTGGTCTCTGAGTCACTGTACGCGGTGATGAAATTGAGAGTTACGCATAATCCTGGGAAGTCACAATACTGACGTCATCAGGGTCTCCTTATGTAGCTACAAGTGAAACCTATCTAAGATCTAGCCTGCATGAAAACACTGACGCAGTGTATGTCACATCTAACTGACATAGTATGACAGCTGCCGTCAGATACAGGTTACACTGAATCTATCACTGTTGGTGTAGGACTGGGAACACTTGAGGCCAATGTTGGAAATAGGGTAGACATGAAACATGCTCCCTTTGTTAGAGAAAAAAGTAATAAGTAATGAAAAAAACATGAAAACATAAAATCACCTTCTGTATCATTACACCTTACATAACATAAACACATTTGGTATGCCTGCTATTGGTAGAACTAGATCCATTTGTGAGATAACATTGCAGGGTTTCACTAATTGAGTGCACAGCCATCTTTTGGTCCAAGGGCCATGTTGCATTTACTAAGAAGAGTGTGACATCACAGGGAGTGTGGCCATCCCATACAGTGGGTGTGGCCATCCCATACAGTGGGTGTGGCCATCCCATACAGTGGGTGTGACCATCCCATACAGTGGGTGTGGTCATCCCATACAGTGGGTGTGACCATCCCATACAGTGGGTGTGACCATCCCATACAGTGGGTGTGGTCATCCCATACAGTGGGTGTGACCATCCCATACAGTGGGTGTGACCATCCCATACAGTGAGTGTGACCATCCCATATAGTGGATGTGACCATCCCATACAGTGGGTGTGACCATCCCATACAGTGGATGTGACCATCCCATACAGTGAATGTGACCATCCCATACAGTGGGTGTGACCATCCCATACAGTGGATGTGACCATCCCATATAGTGGGTGTGGCCATCCCATACAGTGGGTGTGGCCATCCCATACAGTGGGTGTGGCCATCCCATACAGTGGGTGTGGCCATCCCATACAGTGGGTGTGGTCATCCCATACAGTGGGTGTGACCATCCCATACAGTGGGTGTGACCATCCCATACAGTGAGTGTGACCATCCCATATAGTGGATGTGACCATCCCATACAGTGGGTGTGACCATCCCATACAGTGGATGTGACCATCCCATACAGTGAATGTGACCATCCCATACAGTGGGTGTGACCATCCCATACAGTGGGTGTGGTCATCCCATACAGTGGGTGTGACCATCCCATACAGTGGATGTGACCATCCCATATAGTGGATGTGACCATCCCATACAGTGGATGTGACCATCCCATACAGTGGGTGTGACCATCCCATATAGTGGATGTGACCATCCCATACAGTGGGTGTGACCATCCCATATAGTGGGTGTCACCATCCCATATAGTGGGTGTGGCCATCCCATATAGTGGGTGTGGCCATCCCATATAGTGGGTGTGGCCATCCCATACAGTGGGTGTGACCATCCCATACAGTGGGTGTGACCATCCCATACAGTGAGTGTGGCCATCCCATACAGTGGGTGTGACCATCCCATACAGTGGATATGACCATCCCATACAGTGGGTGTGACCATCCCATACAGTGGGTGTGACCATCCCATACAGTGGATGTGACCATCCCATACAGTGAATGTGACCATCCCATATAGTGGGTGTCACCATCCCATATAGTGGGTGTGGCCATCCCATACGGTTGGTGTGGCCATACCATACAGTGGGTGTGGTCATGACAAAGGGGAAACCATGTTCCTCTCCCTCACATTTGGCTTCCCTCACCCCTGTAGAGCCTATGGACCACCTCAGAGTTGGCTCCAAGTGTCCTGCTAATGCCAGACTCTGTAATATATAGCCAATGTATTACCATGATCTACCCAGTCTTCCCCCTGCATCTGCCCTATTATCCAGAAAAGTTATGGATTTTGCATATCATCTTTATGCCCATGTTATTTACTATTGTTTATTTATGGATAAATCCCATTTAAAGGCACATACATAGTAGGTAACAATCAACACCTTGCCTGTAGTTAGCTGTACATTTTGTATGGTGCAGATATCTGCAGTATAAACACCTGTTATTATCATCAAGTAATTCACCGCTGGTAAATGCATCCTTAAAGGGCGATTCAATTCTGTGCGAGGTGTTGTCGTCAATTTGTGCTCCCGGACATCGTGGTGATCGTGCACCACGTCACTGTCAGCTGAATCTCCCCCTTAGTCTGGCCAGATACACCAAAAATATAACATACCAAATTTCATGTTTATCTGGCACTTCATTGTGTAAGGAACACACGTCTACCACAGAGTACAGTAATGTCCACAACAAGCATTCTAGCTGTGCTCACTTTGCTGTGAAATCAACTAAAAATAATGTATTCCTTACATAGGTTGCTGTGTCTTATTTAAGGCTCTTCAATCAGTTGGCAGATTGTCCGTGCAGTTGGGGGGTACATTATTCCCATTACATAAGTGACCATCAAAACATCTGACTCAGTCACATTTAAATAACAATCAGGTAATCTATTTGTGCTCACAGTGGTGAGCAGCCAACATAAAACATGTATAGGTGGCTGTCTCCGATTCAATTTCTGTTTAATTGTTTACTATAACAGTAAAGCTGGTGAGGAGGAAAGTCTGCATTAATGTTATATGTTTAACATTTCACAACTTCTGCTAAACATGTGCCTTGTTTGGCATTTGGCCACATAATATAAAAAATAAAAAAAAATTAGAGAAGAAATAAGCCTGCGTTCAGTTAATGCCATATCATACATAGTACCAGCTGCATTGTATTAAAAATGCTCTATATATATATATATATATATATATATATATATATATACAAAATAAAAACAGCTGTTGTCGGCGCTTATCCTTAACACTGCAAATATGTGTGTATCTAGCAAAATTAAAATAGGAGGTATTAGTTCATATTTTGATCAAAACATTTAAGCCTGCATCCCACCGTCAAGGGCACCTCATTATATGCAGGTCCTACACTGACCCATATGCTTTAAGCACCCTAAAAATGCAATTAAAATCAGATGCCCTCACCTTCCAGGTATAGGGGCTTACATCTCTCAAGAATTTGGGCTCAAGTGTTCCCAGTCCTACACCAACCATATCACACAACAGAATGAACTGACCGTCATCGCCCCAGCTGTTTCCAGAAAATATAAGGTACTTATCCATCATGCAATACCATCAGGGAGGTGTCTCATTGGCTCCAATTTTTTCCTGCAACAGGACAACGGCCCCAAACATAGAGCCAATGTCATTAAGAACTTTCTTTAGCGTAAAGAAGGAGTCCTGGAAGTGATGATATGGCCTCCACAGAGCCCTGATCTCAACATCAAGCCTGTCTGGGATTACATGAAGAGAGAGAAGGATTTGAGCAATTCTACATCCACAGAAGATCTGTGGTTAGTTCTCCAAGATGTTTGGAACAACCTCCCTGCCAAGTTCTTTCAAAAACTGTGTGCAAGTGTACCTAGAAGAATTGATGCATTGATGCTGTTTTGAAGGCAAAAGGTGGTCACGCCCAATATTGATTTGATTTAGATTTATCTTCTGTTCACTCACTTTGCATTTTGTTACTTGATAAAAATAAACTATTAACACCTCTATTTTTGAAAGCATTCTTACTTTGTGGCATTTTATTCCACACCTGCCTTAACCTTTTGCACAGTATTATATATTTATTCATCTCCACTTATTTAATTTTATATACTTTGTATCTGCTATTTACATCTTATGTGACATTCTTGTATATGACTCAAATACCACGTTAGGTATAATAAGCAGTACCATTTGAATGTTTGTACTGTTTATACGTATTTCAGTCTGAGCGCGGAGTGGAGTTGTAGAGTGCACTCACTGTGTGTGCAGTGTTGCAATTGTAAAATCAAGTAAGGCTAGGTACACACTACAGTGTTTTCAGCCAATTATTGGGTCAATCGGACAACGACCATTCGACTCGATATGGCCTTAGTGTGTACACTGAAACGATGACCGATGGTCGTTCCAAAACCACTGAAATCGTTTATCGAGATTTTCAAACTGACTGGAAAATCTCGTTTAGCAATGAAGCCAGGTCGTTCCAATCCTGCAATGTGTACGGATTCACAACCATTTGTCCGACATGCTGCTGATAGTTCCTCTAAAAGCGATGCCTTTCTGGGAATGTCTATATAAATTTATGATGTTGTCTCTACGTCTCCCACGTGGTGCGGTGTCAAAACGACAATAGTGTTCTTTTAATGGAGAAGCTATAAGAAATCTGTTTTATATGCTCCATGGGACAGACTCAATTGGCGGCGATTATTCCACAGAACATCGCGTCCACGCATTTTTCCCGTTATTACGGTAAAAAATAATGCTAATTTTTGCTAGCAACTCTATGGGGTTTGAGCAAAAATGAGCGTTATTTCAGTAACAAGAAATCCACGAGCTGTCTTCCGGCCGTTCCGGAGGCACCTCACATGGATATTTATACAATTGAATTCCCCCCCAAATGTCATTTACCGTATTTCCCCATGTATATGACGCTCCACTGTATAAGACGCACCTATATAAATCATGTGAAAAAATTGAGGATAATTGTGCAGCATATACAGTGGAGAAACAACGCTATAGTCAATTCTGCCTTACCCTGTCAGATGATTCCTCTGTCCGGTAAAGTCTCCTTTCTTCTGTCCATCTGATCCTGATGCTGGAAAGCCGCTTAAGGTCCTCTTCGCGATGACCGGATGTCCTTTCAGGACCTTCACAAGGTCCTGAAAGGCATCCCTTTCTACCTCTGTAGTTATCAGCGATAGAAAATCTTCAATTTAGAAAGGGTCTTGATAAATAGACATCTTAGACCAGAGGTGGAACTAGCGAGCTCCGGTCCAGGGAGGCGGGGAGGATGGAGCCAGGGCCCCCGACCCTCTGCATCCGCCATGCAGCAGGCCCCATTTTTTACATGGGTCCCAGTGCGTGGCATCTGCCGCACCAATGGTAGTTCCGCCACTGCCTTAGACTCAGTTGAATTCAAACAGACAGCGTAATGTTGCACAAGTGACATGACACACACAAGCAACATGCAGAGTTCACTCTAACTCACTGTCCTCATATATATACACCGTATAGGAGTGGGCGGAGCTAAAATATGAGATGCATAATGTCTGCGCCGTGGTGTACTGCTCTGTGCAGTTTGTTTGAATAAAGCTTGCTCCATCTATAAAAACAAACTTTACTTATGTACAGAGTATATTTTCCTTATCAAGTTTTATTTTTTTGCAGGTGAATAATTCACCTTTATTAAATAAAGTACTGAGCACATACTCTGGAGTGACACCCTTGATAAATCTCTAAACTACGTTTTAGAAGCCAGTAATTCTGAATGCACTGTCACTGTGGGATTGTCTGTACTTAGCTTTATCTAAGATGCCCCGTCTCATTAATCCTGATATCAGATGATGTGGCACCACTGACAAAGCTATGTCTCTGACAATGGTAAACAGTGCTACAGACAACCCTCTGTGGGTACAATGTGTACAAGGCTGTTTTTCTTGTAAATATCGGTATAAGAGGGATTCCTGCGCATATTAAAGAGGTGTCTACAAGACAGATCTGCTCCTTATTAGTGCTGGCGGTAAAGTCACTCAGTATATATGTGACTGATCTGATTTAGCTACTCTGACAAAACGAACTACACACATTTATTTCAGGATCTTTCCCATAAGCGAGAGACACAGCTGAGAAATATGATGAAGCTGCATCAATGACTGACATGATAGTTAAATATTGTCTACATTGTAAAACTGTTTATAGATTTAATGCGCTGACTGGCAAAATATCTTGTAGTGCTGGTATTGAACACTAGGCGGATTCTGAGGCTTTGCACAGAAAGATAATACATAGTATTATTATTATAATTATTATTATTATTATTATTATTATTATTATTATGATTATTCTTTATTTACATAGTGCCAACATATTACACAGTGTTTTAAAGAGAATGTTTTATCAGTGACATCAGATCCTGCAACAGTGATGCTTGCAGTCAAAACTCCCTATCACACTCACAATTAGAGATGCTCAGGCTCGGTTTCCCGAGAACCGGATATACCCGAACTTAGCAGATCCGAGTACCGAGCCAACTCGGTACCTTCGCGCTATTTCGGATTTGAAAACAAGGCAAAACGTTTTTCTTTTCTGCCACTGCTGTGTGCCAATGTGTCCTAGATGTGCTAGGAACTGCCGTGTGTTTGTTTCATTGCTCTGTCGCTTACCATCCAGCCAGGTCGTTGCAGTCTTTGTCCGAAAGTGTATGAAAATAATATTATGATCTCTGAGGTGGTCAAAAATTGACTGAAAACAACTTCAAACTAGTTTTATTGAGGTTAATAATAATGTTGGAACAAAAAATACAGATCCAAAACCAAAACCAAAACCCACAAGGGTGGTTTTGCCAAAACCAAAATACGAAGCTAATCCAGATCCAAAACCAAAACCAGTTCATGGGGGTCAGTGAACATCTCTACTCAGAATAGGATCAATTTCATTTTAAAAATAGTATGAATTAAGCTGCTAAGACCAGTTTACATTAAAGCAGAGATACCATGAAAAGTGGGATTTTTTTTAGCATAAATCACTGTGGCAGGCTATATAGGGAGAATATTGGATTTTCCTGTTTCCTTAGTTTGTGTCTTCAGGCTACTATTAATGATTTATTTATTCTGAACATTGTCATGGGCTACCATGGCAACCATAATCACAGGGCACATGATCTAGCGAGCAGAGAGGCTTTGGAATGTTCCTCTGCTTCTTACTCTCCCCTCTGCCTTCAAATGACATAGAGCATAGAGCTCTGAATCTGTGTGCTTGTGACTGGCAACCATACTTGTCCGCCCTCCAGTGGAATTTTGAAAAGGAGATAATGATTTGTAGGAGGACAGCTAAGAAAATTATGCATGATTAAAAAGGGGCTTGCTATCTAAAGAAAAAAATAAAATAAAATAAACTTTCTGGGCCTGAGTCATTGAGGAGAGCTAAGCATAAAAAAGGAGTAACTCTGCACCTGGGCAAAACCAAGTTGCATTGGAGGGAGAGGTAAATTTAAAATGTGAGGACAGATTTATAGTTGGGGTAGGGCATGTCCTAGATCAGCTTTAAATTTCAGTGTAAAAATAAAGCTATCAAGTATTTGTGTTCTATATGAAAAAAACACACAGTATTTAACTTATGTGCAAAATAATAAACTAATTTGCACCCCTTGCATTGTAACATGGTTTGACCCAGAGAACATTTACTCCTTTTTTTGCCTTACCTTCCTTAATAACTTAGGCCGTCTATGTGCAATTGCTGCTCTAATGTGCTGTAATATAACTGTATTGCAATATAGGAAAACCTGCTGGAATTTGGAGGTAGCATGCAGTGAGACAGTAGTAGTGATGCCCAATTATAGAGCCCTCCAATAGGTACACAAATATCGCCATTCTCCACAAAAAGACTTGAAGAGAGAGCTGGCAGAGACCTTTTAATGAGACCACACACTTCCCGTACACAATTCACTGTGTAAAAAAAACAAAAAAACAAGCAGTGTGCTTCTCTGGCCAATTCTCCAAATCAGCCTCCATGTGGACTAAGACGGATCAAGAAAGAAGAAAAGAAGATTTTATTTCCTTTTGGACTGTGACGGATCAGGAAACAGAAAAAAAGGGGGAATGAGAGTCTTTGAATTAATTATACTTCTTTATTTGGAGAATTGTGTATGTATCTTTCTAATTTTGTCTATTTGTGTATAATGGACATGGGCCTTGAGAATCCCTGTTCATTATACTGGGATCATTAGGGAGTCAAAGGTGGTTCCAATCCAGGGGTTCCAATCTTGTTACCAAAAAGCAGTGCAAGGACCATGGTGTTCTCATCAGTGCCAGCACAAACCCTGGCGATGCCTATCTTGACAACACCCCCCCCCCCTTCCCTTCTGGTGTTACGCCATCACCCCCCCCCCCCCTCCTGCTATTTCCCTTAGCAAGTGGGAGGTAGGGGCAGCACACTCTCTTCCTGGGACAGGACATCATAGACAAGCACCACACTGTATAATACTGACATGATGGAGCAGCGGTTTCACATGTCAGTAGCTGCTTCTCCTTCATGTCATTCATTGTTTGAGATGCAGCCTAAACATTTGCGCCCTAGGCCCCCTCCTAGGTTCACCTAATGGTCACCTTGATTATCACGCACCTGCTTTTACACCCGTTTTGGCAGTTTTCCCTGATATATATGGATCTGCGATGCAAGTTGGTGTCTTTGGAGAAGATACTTTTATTTCTCTGCATGATGTGAGGAGCAGAGCAGATTGGGTCATGGTTTAAGAATTGCTAGGATCGCAGATAGATGATGGCAGATTAAACACAGGAGTCACTAATTCAAGATTTTCATTATGCAGACTAGTGGGGCTCATCCTCCCCATCGTGGGTTCTAATAGAGCTTTGGGAACTCTGAGTCACTTTGAGCTATGTCTGGGCGGACGGGCGATGTGACTAGCGAGGCTGCACTCGCCCGCACAGCCCCAGTAGCATAAACATAATATAAACCATAATTGTGCTAATTTAAAAAAATTAAGCCTGTACCCCCTCTATTTTGCGGCCTGGGAGGGGCACCTATTGCATTGCCTTATTTACGATGCTGCAAATTACTTTATAATCAAGTTCAGTACAAATATTATTATGGGGTTTATAGCGCAGCAAAGTCCTTTGTTCTGTGAATGATGTTCTAATATTCACCTACCCAGCAGCAAAGGTCATAATGACCCAATAATAAGTTTTAAATGAATATAAACAATATGCAACTCTGATATTACAGTGTTTCTTTAAACTGTACTTTTCTCCTCACTTGACAAAGCAAAAAAACTACATTTCCTAAACGAGCCGTTTTATCTGTAACAACATAAAAGTGTTGTTTTCTGCAGACTTGTGGTTGTCTTGCCTCAGTGATGCTAAGTTGTAATATCTGCCTCAATCCTAGTATCCAGCAGTGAAACATCTCACGTCTTACAGTTTTCAACACAGACAGATCCCAAAATAAAAGCTTCATATTGTACATCTGTCTCTGACTCATCTGTGACTATTGCCTCAGCAGTTTATTTGCATGTGCAACTAGTTTTTCCTTACACGTGCTAAACTGCACGAAGAATACAATGTAGCCTTCAAATTTTAATTAGTTCTGCTTTTCGTGCCTTGGACTGTGCCGTCTGCTCTAGACACCTGCCGAATATTGCGCTGTTCCAACCACTGTTTAGCACAAATACTGATATATTTTGTAGATCTTCTGACACATACTCTGAAACAAAAATTAATTCTAATAATGCATTTATTTTCATTTTAAGTTCATGGGGACTTCGATGTACATTTCTTATCTTTGACAGACGAAACTGTCCCGTTCCTATATGTATAATGTATAGTGTACTTACATGCAATGATATGTCGAACAGATAGGGCTTGTATAGGATTAAATCTCATCTGGAAGGTGCACTTTTGCCTTTGTTGCATGGGGCAAATTTAAAACGTGTGAACAGATTTCGAATTAGGAGAGGGGGTGTCATGTCGTAGCTCAGAGCCGTCACTTAGAATTCAAGCGCCTGGGGCGAGAATGTCAAACGCCACCCCCGTAGCCCTCAATTTTAACTAAATGAACCAAAAATATTCCTAAACTGCGCCCCCCCCCCCTTCAACGTTGCGCCCTGGGCGGTCGCCCCTATTGCACAGCCCTAGTTACGGCCCTGTCGTAGCTCAACTCTAAATCACAGTATTACAATAAAGCTGAACAATATTTGTGCTACGTGCAAAAAAAACTGTATCCTTGCATCGTCTAGGTGCAAATTTCACTTTTTGAACAGCTGAGACTGTTTCACTAAAGTAACTGTGTTGTGCGTATCTGAT
Organism: Mixophyes fleayi; assembly: GCF_038048845.1. Lineage (NCBI taxonomy): Eukaryota > Metazoa > Chordata > Amphibia > Anura > Limnodynastidae > Mixophyes > Mixophyes fleayi. The sequence continues at coordinate 26,229,398 of NC_134409.1, read as the reverse complement.
ACATTTAGTATATTAACTTATTGTGTTTTTATACAGGAGGATGCTCCTGATTGAAATAGAAGTTAGTTGTATGTATTGATATATTTTTCATAATACAACAGTTTTTTGTTATATCAATATAATAAATAGAATTTTCTATATAAATTATTTGAATTTCTGTGGCTTCTATTTCTGCTTCTTATGTCTCTATTAGCTACATTAGATAATACAGCGCTGTATTTTGTTAGTTTTTGCAAATTTCACTTTTAGCTGGATCTGATCATAACTTTAAATGAGGCCCATACTGTATAATAATTGTTATATATAAAAATAGAGGGCCTAATGCTAAGTTGGGTGTATGTCCGTTTGCGTAGCGTAAAGTACATAGATTTGTACTGTCCATGCCCAGAAAACAAGCCCCACATGCAGATTGCATTTATCATAGGCAAACTGAGGGGAGAAATCCTAGTGCCTGAAAACCCCCCTCCAAGCCTGGGGCACTGTATAATTGAGGCGGATGGACCCTGCCCTGCCCCCGCTTCACACGGCTCTGTTTGAAAGGGAGAGCTGCATGCACCTAACAGTAGTCCACACAGCATTGCCTGTGTATATTATGGGGATAGGAAGAGTTGAAGAACAGGCAAGCACTGTCTAAAATTCTAAAATTATAGCCACGCCCCCATGCATGCTGGTCACGCCCACTGGCGTCGTGGTGTGGAAACCCCCCTCTACAAGTGCTGCGTTTGCCCCTGCTTATCTACACTTGCAACTGGAAAATCAGCATGGGAGGACGGGGTAATCTAATGTAGGCCAGGTGTGCTGAGACAGACCAGCCTGAAGATGCATATTCACCTGTCAGGAGAAGTGTCTCTTGCACCTACTAGAGGGCAGGCACCAATACACACTGATGATGACGGTCGCCAGCACTAGCTTGTCTCTTCTAATTGGCTGACTACAAATTCACCTCTAAAGCCGATAGGTGCTTTCTGCATTCATCCTGCATATATTGTAGGATTTTATTGGCATATTTCAAATTGAATTTTTGTTCCTTATTTTTATTGTTGGTCGGTAATATACCTCAGTGATCCACAGTGGGGACCTACATAAAACAGGGACCTACATAAAACAGGGACATACAAAGTAGACAAAATAAATGCAGACATGAGAACAAAGGGTAAGGGGAAGGAATATTATATCTTCTGTATTATATCAAGCCTAATAGCGAATGTGTTTTTCACTATCGAAACAAATGTAAGCAAACTTTTCTTGTGCTTATGATGACCAGGGTGGTTGTAGACCTGAAGTAAACCAGTCATATATGCTACAGGCGCAGCACTAGACGCACCTTGCGAGGCCTATCGCTCAGCATATGGGTGGAAATACGCTATTTTTACAGTAAAAAAAAATGAAAGTAAATTGCGCCCAACTCAGCCTTGGGCTCAGAGTGCTACTCTTTTAGAAATCTGGTGCAAGCTGGACAAGTGTAAATGGACGGGACAGTTGGGGCATAACATGAGTGTGAATGCGCGTGCGTGTGTTTGTGCAGTGGAAATACTGAATATTGCACCTGTTGGCCACAAATGGGACTGCAGCTAGTTATTTGGGGTTTCTTTTGCACGTTATATGCAGTATGGTGACGCATGAATGATTGAACATGACAAAATGTCTACATTCCAACTCTTAAAGCACAAAATGCCACATTTCTTCCACAGGAAATACCCCATCAGATGAGTCAGAGGAACGAGAGAGGGAACCGAAAGTGCTGACCTTCCCTGAATACATCACTAGTCTCCTGGACACGGGCACCAGGCAGCTGGTACAAGGTTTGCGCATGGAGTGCCAGAGCCGCGGCAGATGCTCCTCCTACTGCCAGCTGTGTCACGTCACCTCCAGCCCCGATGCTCCACCCGAGCCCGTTCTCCTAGAAGTCACAAAGACAGCCCCCATATATGAGCTGGTCACCAACAACAATGCCACTCAGCAGGTAGGGGGGACCTTGCAACAGAGCACAGTGTATACAGATGTTGAGTCTTTGTGAGTTTCAAGTCTTAGGGGTATATTTACTAAGCTGCGGGTTTGAAAAAGTGGGGATGTTGCCTATAGCAACCAATCAGATTCTAGCTTTCATTTATTTACTACCATCTACAAAATGACAGCTAGAATCTGATTGGTTGCTATAGGCAACATCCCCACTTTTTCAAACCCGCAGCTTAGTAAATCTAGCCCTTAGTTTGTGTATACAAAACATCAGACATAAAGGACATTCCTATAGGTGCCTGCAGGATAGGGGCAACTCACCCATGCTACCTCCATATTATCATTAACTCTATCAACTTATAGATATTAATCTTGTTTTCCCACCACCCATTTAATGCATATAAATACAAAATTCACAATAACCAATCCATTCCTTTTTTAACTTTGTTTCTAGTTTTGTTCCTGATAATCCCTATGGCTTTCAATGCCAATTTAGTCCTGATAATGAACATCATAATTGCCAAACCACAAGCATCAAAATGTTCAATTTGTAGACCATTGTTGTAAAAGGGATATTATTAATATATTATTATTTATATTTTTATTTTTATATGTATTTTATATATTTATATTTATATTTTTTCTATATTTTATTAATATTTATATTAATAATATAAATGTTTTGTTGCTTAAACATCATTTCAAAAGCATTATTTTGTTCAGTTTTTTTTTTTGGTTTATGAATATAGTACATTCTTACACGAATCCAACCATCGGGGGTTTGTATTGTGCTTTATGCTTTGTGTGATGTCCTGATTGTATTTTAACATTTGTAATCACAAATGTCTTCTTGTTTTAATTATTTATATTTTTGATTTTACTATTTTTTTCCGTAATATTATTATTACATATTAGATTATTATTATTAAATACTGACAAACAGTTGCACCCAAGACCGCAGAGAAGAGATTAGGCAATTTTTCAAAATTGTTCCTCATTTGGCAGGGAAATTTTGCAGAATTTGGCCTTGTTGTTCTCAGGTCTCCCACACAGCAGAATAAACTGATTTCAAACCAAAGAATCTCAACATTTGCAATTGAATGCAATCTATTTTATTGTCTAATATGGTCATTAATGGGAAGCAAGTGCAGTGCATCTACATATGTACAATTGTGCCTACTTTTGGGGTAAGAACATACAGATGGTTATATCCACACTGAGCAAGTTTCTGGGCATTTTCCGTGGCACCCTGCGGCACCCTGCGGCACCATGCAAAAACTGGAACACCCTCATATGTGTGCAAACTTCATCCCGACCAGTTCATTTAAATATGCCATTCTGCAAAACAAAATCTAATTTTGCACCAGTCCTGTAAGGAAGTTCAGGTTCGGCTCATGTCCATACTCAGCCCTGTGCAAAATGTACTTAATCTGCATTTTGCGCGCAACTATTCTAATCGGTACAAATAAGATCAATCTGAAAATTGACTTTCATGACATCACAACAGCAGTTGCAGAGCACACTCCCTGTGGTTCTAGTTCTTAATGACCCTATATGTGTAACTGCATGGTTCATGGCTTATATATCGCTCCTTATACATACAGCATATATACTGGTATATCTATCCATGTGTTCTAAGAGTTCTATGTTGACATGTATGTCTATGTTGACATAAAATCTCAGTGTGTAATAACAGGGTTCGATGCTGACATATATTTCCTTGTATAACTGCAGAATATACTATGTTGATCTATTTTTCTGTGTGCACTTGCAGGGTTGTATGTTGACATATATTTCCATGCGTAGCTGCATGGTCCTATTGTGACATATATAACTTTGTGTAACTTCAGGGTTGTTTATTGACATGTCTGAGCAGCTTCATTGTTTCACGCTGTCTGATCTGTCTATGGTCAACTGTAAGTTTCTGAGGACATCAGAGATCTGCTGTTTCTGATCTGTCTGTGTGCAACTGTAAATATCTATGCTGACATAGCTTTGTGTGTAACTGTAGGGATCTATGTGATTTAGCTGTCTATGTGTAACTGTAGGGATCTATGTTGATTTAGCTGTCTATGTGTAACTGTAGGGATCTATGTTGATTTAGCTGTCTATGTGTAACTGTAGGGATCTATGTTGATTTAGCTGTCTATGTGTAACTGTAGGGATCTATGTTGATTTAGCTGTCTATGTGTAACTGTAGGGATCTATGTTGATTTAGCTGTCTATGTGCAACTGTAGGGATCTATGTTGATTTAGCTGTCTATGTGTAACTGTAGGGATCTATGTTGATTTAGCTGTCTATGTGTAACTGTAGACCTCTATGGATACGTCTCTATGTTAAGCTAGGTACACACTACATGGTTTTTGTCCAATAATCGGCTCAACCAGACGACATACGACCGCTCGTTCAAAAATCGGGTCAGTGTGTGTAGTGACATGATGGTTGAAAGTCTGCCCAAATGGACGATTGTCACCTCATTTGGTTGGTCGTACCGTTAAATATTTTCGTTCCAATCTCGTTTCCGTTGTGTAGTGTGTATAAGTTTTCGACCGATCCACAACAGTGAGTATGAAATTACAGTCATTGCTCACGACAACATGGCTGTAAAAAGTTACTAACGGGACAGCTGCTCTTCCCTTTATCGTCTAAAACAAGGCTACTGTGTATGCAGTCCATGGACCATCGATCGCATGTAAAATCGATCGGCATAAAAAGTTGGTGAAAAATTCTGTATTGTGTACCTAGCTTAACTCTTGGTTTGTTGTTATCTATATGCATATAACAATAGGGTTCTATGGTGACTTGTCTGCCTTTGTGTAACCTTAGGGCTACATGTGGTCTTGTCTGTCTTTGTAACTATATGGGACTCTGTATGTAACTTTAGGGATCTATGGTGACTTGTTTGTCTGTTTGATTGTAGTGCTCTATGATGACTTAACTATCAGTGTGTAACTCTAAAGTTTTAATCTGTCTGTATAACTTTAGGGATGTTATGGTGACTTATTGGTCTATGTAATAGTAATGCTCAAGGTTTCTTATCTGTCTATGTAACTGTAGGATTCAGTGGTAACGTATCTATCTTTTTGTACCTGAAATGCTCTCTGGTGACTTATCTGTGTATAACTGTAATGCTCTATGGTGATCTATCTGTGTATAACTGTAGTGCTCTCTGGTGACTTATCTGTGTATAACTGTAGTGCTCTCTGGTGACTTATCTGTGTATAACTGTAGTGCTCTCTGGTGACTTATCTGTGTATAACTGTAGTGCTTTCTGGTGACTTATCTGTGTATAACTGTAGTGCTCTCTGGTGACTTATCTGTGTATAACTGTAGTGCTCTCTGGTGACTTATCTGTGTATAACTGTAGTGCTCTCTGGTGACTTATCTGTGTATAACTGTAGTGCTCTCTGGTGACTTATCTGTGTATAACTGTAGTGCTCTCTGGTGACTTATCTGTGTATAACTGTAGTGCTTTCTGGTGACTTATCTGTGTATAACTGTAGTGCTCTCTGGTGACTTATCTGTGTATAACTGTAGTGCTCTCTGGTGACTTATCTGTGTATAACTGTAGTGCTCTCTGGTGACTTATCTGTGTATAACTGTAGTGCTTTCTGGTGACTTATCTGTGTATAACTGTAGTGCTCTCTGGTGACTTATCCGTGTATAACTGTAGTGCTCTCTGGTGACTTATCTGTGTATAACTGTAGTGCTTTCTTTTGACTTATCTGTGTATAACTGTAGTGCTCTCTGGTGACTTATCTGTGTATAACTGAAGTGCTCTCTGGTGACTTATCTGTGTATAACTGTAGTGCTCCCTGGTGACTTATCTGTGTATAACTGTAGTGCTCTCTGGTGACTTATCTGTGTATAACTGTAGTGCTCTCTGGTGACTTATCTGTGTATAACTGTAGCGCTCTCTGGTGACTACTCTGTGTATAACTGTAGTGCTCTCTGGTGACTTATCTGTGTATAACTGTAGCGCTCTCTGGTGACCTATCTGTGTATAACTGTAGTGCTCTCTGGTGACTTATCTGTGTATAACTGTAGTGCTTTCTGGTGACTTATCTGTGTATAACTGTAGTGCTCTCTGGTGACCTATCTGTGTATAACTGTAGTGCTCTCTGGTGACTTATCTGTGTATAACTGTAGTGCTCTCTGGTGACTTATCTGTGTATAACTGTAGTGCTCTCTGGTGACCTATCTGTGTATAACTGTAGTGCTCTCTGGTGACTTATCTGTGTATAACTGTAGTGCTCTCTGGTGACTTATCTGTGTATAACTGTAGTGCTCTCTGGTGACTTATCTGTGTATAACTGTAGTGCTCTCTGGTGACTTATCTGTATATAACTGTAGTGCTTTCTGGTGACTTATCTGTGTATAACTGTAGTGCTCTCTGGTGACTTATCTGTGTATAACTGTAGTGCTCTCTGGTGACTTATCTGTGTATAACTGTAGTGCTCTCTGGTGACTTATCTGTGTATAACTGTAGTGCTCTCTGGTGACTTATCTGTGTATAACTGTAGTGCTCTCTGGTGACTTATCTGTGTATAACTGTAGTGCTCTCTGGTGACTTATCTGTGTATAACTGTAGTGCTCTCTGGTCACTTATCTGTGTATAACTTTAGTGCTTTCTGGTGATTTATTTGTGTATAACTGTAGTGCTCTCTAGTGATTTATCTGTATAACTGTAGTGCTTTCTGGTGACATCTGTCTATGTGTAACTATACAGCTCCGTCTTTGTAACTATAGGGCTCTATGTTGACTAATCTGCAAATGTCTATGTTGAGATGTTTATGTGTACCTGCATGCTCTGTTGTTTGTGTGTCTACCTGTTCCTGTGCGGTTCAGTGCTCAGCTGTCTATCTGTCTTTCTGTTACTGCAGGGATCTGTGCTCAGCTGTCTGTCTGTCTGTCTCTCAGTTGCTGCAGGAAGCGGTGCTCAGCTCTCTCTGGTGCTCTGGCCGCGGGGACGTAATTGAGGATTGGTGTCGATGCGACTCCACTGCTTTTGGTGTGGATGGACTCCCAACCTGTGCCCCTCTACCACAGCCTGTGTAAGGTTCCACATTCTAGATCTGTGTTACTATTTCATGCTGTTTTTATCCTGCATGCGATGAGTCCATGTCCTAGGTCTATTTGTTCTCCTACATTCATGCACACGTGTTAATTATATTCCACAGATCCTTCACCACCTCTCAGATCGCAGCCATCCTTCGTTGTCACTCTGAGTTGTGACATGTCACAGATCTTGTCTCCCTAACAGACTATTGTTTGTAGCTGTCTCATCTTTTATATGATGCAATAAAACATGTTTTATTGATAATTATGTTCCCACAGTTCCCTGTCTCATGTTCTGTTTCACACATCTTTGAGCTTTGTGGGATATGAGTAATCATTTTATTTTTTATTATGTTATGGATCACAGGCTGCTAAACCTATTTTGTAAGCTGTAGGCGCCATTGTGTCCCCATGTGCTGTAATACTATGTTACCCATGAACTCATCTGTAGAGTTGTATTTCTGATTCCTATAGTTCAAATGGTTACATAATCAGTAAGTTAATGGAAAAATAATCTAATTACATTTGATTTTCAATAATACAACTTGTAGGATGGAAATAGGCCAGCCGTTGTTCTCCGACTGTTGTATCAGGGATGTGTAGGTCAGCTGGGCAACCATCAAATCTCCTTCTTCTGTCCTACAGGTTGTATCACAAACACACAAGGAGCACAAATAGTTATCATATATCTCCTGTCCATAAAAACAATTCTATGCTACTTGTGAGTACTATTACTGTATAGCATACTTGAGATACTATGCTACATGTGAGTACTATTTCTCTATAGCATACTTGAGATACTATGCTACATGTGAGTAATATTTCTGTATAGTATACTTGAGATACTAATCTACTTGTGAGTAATATTTCTGTATAACATACTTGAGATACTAATCTACTATTGAATAATATTTCTTTATAGCATACTTGAGATACTATGCTACATGTGAGTAATATTTCTGTATAGCATACTTGAGATACTATGCTACATGTGAGTAATATTTCTGTATAACATACTTGAGATACTATGCTACATGTGAGTAATATTTCTGAATATCATACTTGAGATACTATGCTACATGTGAGTAATATTACTGTATAGCATACTTGAGATACTTTGCTACATGTGAGTAATATATCTGTATAGTATAATTGAGATACTATGCTACTTGTGAGTAATATTTCTGTATAGTATAATTGAGATACTATGCTACATGTGAGTAATATTTCTGTATAACATACTTGAGATACTAATCTACTATTGAATAATATTTCTGTATAACATACTTGAGATACTAATCTACTATTGAATAATAATTCAGTATAACATACTTGAGATACTAATCTACTATTGAATAATATTTCAGTATAACATACTTGAGATACTATGCTACATGTGAGTAATATTTCTGTATGGCATACTTGAGATACAATGCTCCATGTGAGTAATATTTCTGTATAGCATACATGAGATACTATGCTACATGTGAGTAATATTTCTGTATAGCATACATGAGATACTATGCTACATGTGAGTAATATTTCTGTATAGCATACTTGAGATACTGTGCTTCATGTGAGTAATATTTCTGTATGGCATACTTGAGATACAATGCTACATGTGAGTAATATATCTGTATAGCATACTTGAGATACTATGCTACATGTGAGTAATATTTCCTTATAGCATACTTGAGATACTTTGCTACATGTTAGTAATATTTCTGTATAGCATACTTGAGATACTATTCTACTTGTGAGTAATATTTCTGCATGGCATACTTGAGATACTATGCTACATGTGAGTAATATTTCCTTATAGCATACTTGAGATACTATGCTACATGTTAGTAATATTTCTGTATAGCATACTTGAGATACTAATCTACTTGTGAGTAATATTTCTTTATAGCATACTTGAGATACTATGCTACATGTGAGTAATATTTCTGTATGGCATACTTGAGATACTAATCTACTTGTGAGTAATATTTCTGTATAGCATACTTGAGATACTATGCTACATGTGAGTAATATTTCTGTATAGCATACTTGAGATACTATGCTACATGTGAGTAATATTTCTGTTTAGCATACTTGAGATACTATGCTACATGTGAGTAATATTTCTGTATAGCATACTTGAGATACTAATCTACTTGTGAGTAATATTTCTGTATAGCATACTTGAGATACTATGCTACATGTGAGTAATATTTCTGTTTAGCATACTTGAGATACTATGCTACATGTGAGTAATATTTCTGTATAGCATACTTGAGATACTATGCTACTTGTGAGTAATATTTCTGTATAGCATACTTGAGATACTATGCTACATGTGAGTAATATTTCTGTTTAGCATACTTGAGATACTATGCTACATGTGAGTAATATTTCTGTATAGCATACTTGAGATACTATGCTACATGTGAGTAATATTTCTGTATAGCATACTTGAGATACTATGCTACATGTGAGTAATATTTCTGTATGGCATACTTGAGATACAATGCTACATGTGAGTAATATTTCTGTATAACATACTTGAGATACTATGCTACATGTGAGTAATATTTCTGTATATCATACTTGAGATACTATGCTACATGTGAGTAATATTTCTGTATAGCATACTTGAGATACTATGCTACATGTGAGTAATATGTCTGTATAGTATAATTGAGATACTATGCTACATGTGAGTAATATTTCTGTATAGTATAATTGAGATACTATGCTACATGTGAGTAATATTTCTGTATAACATACTTAAGATACTAATCTACTATTGAATAATATTTCTGTATGGCATACTTGAGATACAATGCTACATGTGAGTAATATTTCTGTATAGCATACATGAGATACTATGCTACATGTGAGTAATATTTCTGTATAGCATACATGAGATACTATGCTACATGTGAGTAATATTTCTGTATAACATACTTAAGATACTAATCTACTATTGAATAATATTTCTGTATGGCATACTTGAGATACAATGCTACATGTGAGTAATATTTCTGTATAGCATACATGAGATACTATGCTACATGTGAGTAATATTTCTGTATAGCATACATGAGATACTATGCTACATGTGAGTAATATTTCTGTATAGCATACATGAGATACTATGCTACATGTGAGTAATATTTCTGTATAGCATACTTGAGATACTGTGCTTCATGTGAGTAATATTTCTGTATGGCATACTTGAGATACAATGCTACATATGAGTAATATTTCTGTATATCATACTTGAGATACTGTGCTACATGTGAGTAATATTTCTGTATAACATACCTGAGATACTATGCTACATGTGAGTAATATATCTGTATAGCATACTTGAGATACTATTCTACTTGTGAGTAATATTTCTGCATGGCATACTTGAGATACTATGCTACATGTGAGTAATATTTCTGTATAGCATACTTGAGATACTATGCTACATGTGAGTAATATTTCTGTATAGCATACTTGAGATACTATGCTACATGTGAGTAATATTTCTGTATAGCATTCTTAAAATACTATGCTACATGTTAGTAATATTTCTGTATGCATTCTTGAGATACTTTGCTACATGTTAGTAATATTTCCTTATAGCATTCTTGAGATACTATGCTATGTGAGTAATATTTCTGTATGGCATACTTGAGATACTATGCTACATGTGAGTAATAGTTCCGAATAGCATACTTGAGAAACTGGTATCATGACCTCTAATACATTTGAGATGCAGCCCTCCTCCCCCCTCCCACCTTAGCCTTGTGCTAGACCATGTTTTAAAAGAAGTTCTAAGCACCACAATGACAGTACCAGAAAGTTTGCATTCTACAGACCTCTTGAATCCTGAACTGACAGCACCTAATAATAGAACAGTATGAAAGACAAATAAGAGGGTAAATCCATACATTAGAAAACAATATGAGAAAGGTTAACATTTTAACCTTTTTTTTTTAACAATTTAAATCATACCAAAATAAAAGTAGTCTCTACTTTATGAATGGTTATATTTGGCCTTCAAACACTCTCATATCCTTTAAATGGGTTTTACACATAACTGGTTTTAAATATCCACTACTGTTTACAGCAATCGACCGGGTGAGGTATGAAGAGGGGTGAGCTTTCAGTACTGTAGAGTGCATCATCTGGTGTTGTGAGCAGCTTGCCTTTCAGACCTCGAGACGTCTTTAGTTTATTGGTTTGCTCTTGACCATCTGCACCTTTTAATAAATACATTGCTTTATTTTATTTTCTTCCTTTATATTGTTACCAATTGATTTATATCACCTTGACAGAGTTGTTTATGTTTGTAGCCCTTGGATATGGCACAGTTCTGCTCAGATTCTCAGAAGGATGTCAGAAAAATTTAGCAATGTATTTGGTAAAAGTTGAAGTGTCGCATGGACTTGTCAATAACTGAAAGCTATTCCATCGTTATGAATTTAAATTAACAAACCGAAAAACAAATTGAGAGGTGTGTGAAAGTGATCTAGTGCAAAAAGAAAAATGTTCTTTGCCGATAAGTGATCAGATGAAACCTGTAATTATAATTCAATGACTGGACAAACTTAAGTAATTATTAATTAAGCAACATTTTACTATAAAAGCTTAAAAAGCAAGGAAAACCACTATTTGACAACTATATGTATCAATTATGTGTATTACTCACATCAATAATATACATTAAATAACTAGTTTTTGTATTTAACTAAATACGTCCAGCATGATATTTTTTTCACTCACCAGCAGCAGCCATTTGCCATTTTATCAGGGAGGTGCTTCTCTATCTGAACAGGCACAGTGTGAGTGACAGCTAGGCAGTCTTGCTCTGCAGAAATAGTGTATAGATTGCTGGATTCATATACAGGGGCAGTGCTGGTGATGTCCTAACAGCTGAACTGACTGTAGTCTTAGCTTTTTGACCCGAATCTGATCTTGTTAGGACACTTTTTAGTAAAAGCTGCAGAAGGGCAGATAAAAGTCATTACATACCAGTGGTCTGACAACCAATGAACCCTTATAAAACAGATGGTAGTCCAAATAATCAGATCTCAACGGAAAGTACATATCTCGCTACCACTAGCCAACAGGCGACCACGCAAGCATCAATGCAAGTCATTTTTCTGATCTTACTACTAAGGTTTCCTTTCCATTTTCACCATTTAGGCTGGGGCTGCACACTGCAATATTTGGCTAATATGACCAAAATCTGCAAAATTGATCGGCCTAGTCGTTTGTGCCCAGTTTTAAAAACCTTTCAGATTGTATTTGACAAAATATATTTACTCCACATACTTTTCTAGTTAGCTTTAATACTTGTCCCCTTGACACCCCAGAAACTTGAAGTAGATTCCAACATTACAAAATTCACTGTTATTTATTAACAGTTATTTATAAAGTACCCACATATTGGCAGCGATTAGGAGCTAGACATCTGTAGTTCCTACCACCACACAGACACACATACTCAGGGTTAATTTTCGTCAGAAGCCAACGAAACTGCTAGCATGTCATTAACTACAAAAGTACTTCATGTGTCATCTATACTTTTTTTTTATCTTAAAGAGTTTGACAATAAAAATGTAACTGTGGCCATTTGTCAGCTACCCCGATAAAGCATATAACTCACAGGATTCTAGCTACATGTTGATTTATTCGGGTAACATTAAACTTGTCAGCTGCGTAGGATAGAAGGAATGTGTACATAGCTCAGGCAGCTGTGATATCTTGGTAAAGATGTCATGGTGCATTGCTTTGTTTGATGTTATTTTCTGATAGACCAGGGGGTAAATGTGCAGATCTTGCAATTCGCCAAATATCGGAAAAATCAAGTCGACTTGCAAAATCAAGTTTTGCCTTTAAAGCCGTTGCCGTTTAAAATTTCCCCTGCAAAGTCACCGAATATCGTCGACTTGCAAAATCGGCGCTGTAATACATTTACCCCCAGATCTTGAATTTTTATTACTTTTGGATGTAATAACCAGGGCCATCTTAACAACATTACGTGCCCCCGGGCAAAGCAGTGCATCTGGGCCCCTATATATATTATATCTATACATATATATTGCACCCCAGTCTGTACATGGTGAGTGCAGAGGATCTATGTCTGTTTTTTATATATATATATATATATATATATATATATATATATATATATATATATATATAGGGGCCCCGATGCACTACTTTTTTTAAATGTACTCGCTCAGTGAAGTTTTTCTTTTGCAGGATTTTTTTTTTGCAGGATTATTTATTCTTATTAAGAGCCTTGCCTATGGGGCCCCCTTGCCCGTGGGGCCCCCGGGCACCTGCCCATCGTGCCCAATGAAAAAGATGGCCCTGGTATAACTGGCAGGGTGGTGACACCGTCAATCTTGCTAAAGACTTCAGTAATCTCCAATTAATTCCCCTGTTCCCAAAACCTCTCTTATGTTTCTGGTTGTGTTATTCCCATTGTTGCACGTGGTTTGTATGTGCTTGCTCAATGAGATGTATTACGAGTTAAGGTTATGCTGTGATTTTGTTGCTGAAATTATTCCATTCAGTAAGTTTTGTCAGCTATGTCTGAGGTAACTGACCAATAGGAAACATTGTGCCCCTTGTTAGACCACTGCTAAATGACCAGGGTTGTCCAATGTGATCCCGATGTGTGGTGGTATTAGGCGTAGATCTGGAGGTAAATGTTTCAAGCTACAAGCTTACGGCGGGTTTGAAAAATGCAGATGTTGCCTATAGCAACCAATCAGATTCTAGTTATCATTTATTTAGTACATTCTACAAAATGACAGCTAGATTCTGATTGGTTGCTATAGGAAACATCTCCACTTTTTAAACCCGCTGGAAAGTCGCAGCTTGATACATTTGCTCCCCTGGTCATCTGGTGGCTGTACAATATATTGACTTTAGCTAGCAGTGGATCACTCATTGCCGTTCATTCAGTCAGGCTGCAAGTCTCTCTTTCCTTTCCTCTCAGGCTACATCTGTCTATGCTGCAGGAGCCTAGCAGTTCACTCCTGGTGCTGGAGTGGCTGCACTCAGAATCCCCCATCGGAGCGCGGATAGTGGACTATCTCGTTAGCCAGGAGAAGATTGCTGATAGACTGGATCATTCCAAAATGGAAACAGGTAACAATTACAATGAGGAGGGTTTGTCTCATAGTCTATGTATATACTAATTGTAGATGACTATTGACCTAATTTATATTGGGATGTAAGTCCAGTTGCGGCATGTAAAAACGTGACAGGGATAAGATTTGCTGCACTTCGCATGCACACATCTTATACCTGTAATTTGAGCTGAACATATCTTATACTTGAATCCACTTGTGCGTTAAGTATCTTAGGTGTTCACTCCCCTTAGAGATGATCCAGAATACGAAAGACATATATTTGTGTGCTACATAGGCCTGGTGCAAGTTTCTGAGTTGGCAACAATGACAGCTACATCTTTGCACCAGACGAATCTATACGCTTTAAGGGGGGTATTCAATTGTTAGCGTTAACGGGAAAAAACGAGCGCTCAAAAAATCTTAGCGTTAATACGTTAATTACTCGCGGAATTTCAGCTCGCTGCTCCCTGAGCGGCGAGCTGAAATTCCGCGAGTAAACTGCCGTATTAACGCTTTTCTAACGCAATATTACCGTATAAACGGTAATATTTTTAGAGCGCTCGTTTTTTCCCATTAACGCTAACATTTGAATACCCCCCTAAGGTTTTACATGTCTGAAGTTACATGCAACTCAAAATACACAAAGTAAGTGTACAGACATGTTGAATTTAATTTCCTGTATGATCCGAGTGTTTCTTGGCCAACATGACAACACACATGTGCACAAAATATATCCCACTTAACCTATTGTTGTTTGTAAGTTTATTTTTGTTATAACCTTCAGGTGTTATGTTGGGGGAAGATTTTTACTATTGTTGATAAAGACTTTTGTCTGAAAATAGACCATCCCCACACATATTAGCATATTGGGAAGGAGAATTATCAGAACCTAACAGATTGCCTTTAAATATTTTCCTCGGAATTAAATTGCTACTACTCATTAGAACCAATTACATAAACACTTCCTTAATCTAAAATTGTAATGTGTTTTAATTTATTTTATACATGTTTGTCTTTCATTTCCATGTGTGACCTCACCTTATACCAAATTTTCCCTGTTTTCCTCCCATCATTTTCATAAAACAGAGACAGTGCTGAGTTTTGTAGAAGATATTATCTCAGGAGCGAAATCTCCATGTGTAATGCCGGCTCAGGTACCGGACAAACATTCCTCGGTTATATCGATCGTCGTCCGCTGCCTGGAATCCGACACTTCCTACGCGTGAGTCCTCTGCCGCTTCCTACACTTATATGATTATCAGGGATATAATGGAGTCAGACTCTGCCAGTTAAAGTGCTCTGATTCTATTTTCATTTAAATTGACCATCTTTAACATTAGTAGAGTGAATTACTGAAGTGAATTATTATGGAGCATTGTGGGAAAAAAAGGTTAATAGATTTTGCTATTAATAGTCCCTGTATTATTTAACGGGTGACATACTATTGCCTTAGGACTTATGGGCCTGTTAATAACCCCGGTTTGGTAAATTAATCTTTTCATATTGCTCCCATTTAATCATCTTTGGTAATATCTATTCAAGTTGAGGTCTTAGTTTGGCTAAAGTATGATAAGCTTTGCTACCTGCCTCGGGGGGTCTGCTATTTAAATTGGAGTCATATAATTTGCAGCCTGCGTCATAGACGGTTTCAAATGTCCCTATAATTTAACCCTATCTTGTGCCTCTGCATAGTCATTCATGCAGCATGTTTGGTGCATTGTACAACATAATGAGAGGTTATTTCCTGATCTAATCAGGTTCACGTTATGGGGAGTTGATAACACCGGGAGACGCTCCGAGCCAAGTCATGTGACCGTACGGATGCCCTGTCCAGAGGTGGATGATGTGAAGTCACAAGGTAACAAATATTTTACGTCACACAAGCAGGGAATTTTGTATACTTTGTGCTTACATACAGTTTTTTTTCTACAGATTCGATCATTGACATTCCTAATTATTGCTTTGTGTCCGTATCGATAATCAGTATTGTTAGAGAATTTTGCTCATTTGTATATAATGGTATGCTTTAATATTTGTGTGTTTTTCATTCTTATGATCATTTGAAGCAGTTTCTTTAGTGAGCCTGCCTATTGGTCTTTAAAACTTGTAGGGGTAAATGTATCAAGCTGAGAGTTTTCCGACGTGTTTGAAAAGCCAATCAGATTCTAGCTATCATTAATTTAGTGCATTCTACAAAATGATAGCTAGAATCTGATTGGTTGCTATAGGCAACATCTCTACTTTTCAAACCCGCCTGAAAACTCTCAGCTTGATACATTTACCCTGTAATCTTAGAATAAAAATTGGTTAGTTTTATCTTTAAAAGTAAAATATATATGTGTATATAAAATCTATTCATTTTAGGGATAATAAAAAAAAAATCAATAGCAGTGGCACCTGAAGAACAAAAGGCAGCCTGTGTGGGTACTTTTACAGGAGCTGAATTTATTTATGTGTAAAGTTTCACAGATCAGAGTGTCATAGATCTTTTCTTGTACATTTATTTTTTATACTATCAGTCTCCAGAGCTCTGTAATTACCTCTCCAGAGATCTGCAGATCATTGTTCCAACCAGCTCTTTACAGATAGATGTGATAGACTTTACCAAATCGGATGTATTATAGACCACATAAAGCAGAAAAAAACCATTGTTAAAATGTAATCGTGAATACTATAAGAAATGTAATCTTTGTCTTCTGGAATGGGGGCTCGTCTCATCATTAAGCAATGTGGCCTTCACCGCACCTGCCAATGACGAGTCCGCATTTTCCATTTCCTAAACAGCAGTGGCCTACTGCCTGAGGATGCCCTTCAAATGTGTGTAGTGTGACATCATGTTCCAATTGGAAATGTTGGTAGATATGCCCTCGGTGGTCCTCACCATTCCGAGTGAGATTATTCCCACACTGACTATAGCAACATAAATATTCCGAAGACTGTGAGGCAGACATTAAAAAATATAGACTTACCATCAAACCGACACAGAACATTTCTGACATGGGTCCTATCCATTGTGACAACATAAAATGCTGACAGTTGAAATTTACGTCACATTCAATGGCGACACTGAGATTTCTGGTTTCAAAGCGGCAATGCCAGGACCTGGCGCCTGGATAATCCAAACTAAAGGTTAGGATTAGGGTTAGAGTTAGGATTAGGGTTAGAGTTAGGATTAGGGTTAGAGTTTGGATTAGGGTTAGAGTTTGGATTAGGGTTAGAGTTAGGATTAGGGTTAGAGTTAGGGTTAGGATGAGGGTTAGAGTTTGGATTATGGTTAGAGTTTGGATTAGGGTTAGAGTTTGGATTAGGGTTAGAGTTTGGATTAGGGTTAGAGTTAGGGTTAGGATGAGGGTTAGAGTTTGGATTATGGTTAGAGTTTGGATTAGGGTTAGAGTTTGGATTAGGGTTAGAGTTTGGATTAGGGTTAGAGTTAGGATTAGGATTAGAGTTAGGATTAGGGTTAGAGTTAGAGTTTGGATTATGGTTAGAGTTTGGATTATGGTTAGAGTTTGGATTAGGGTTAGAGTTAGGATTAGGGTTAGAGCTTGGATTAGGGTTAGAGTTAGGATTAGGATTAGCGTTAGGATTAGGGTTAGGGTTAGCATTAGGATTAGGGTTAGCATTAGTGTTAGGGTTAGCGTTAGGGTTAGGGTTAGCGTTTGGATTAGGGTTAGGGTTAGCATTAGGATTAGGGTTAGCATTAGTGTTAGGGTTAGCGTTAGGATTAGGGTTAGGGTTAGCGTTGACATTAGGGTAAGGCGCCAGGTTCTACCATTGCCGCTTTAAAACTAATAAACTTAGTGTCGCCATTTTATGTGACATAATTTTGAACTGCCGGCAATTTGTGGAGTCGCAATTGATAGGACCCGTGTCAGAAATGTTCTGTGTCTGTTTGATGGTAAGTCTATATTTTTTTAATGTCGAGCTCACAATCTTTGGCATATTTATGTTGCTTTGGTCGGTGTCAGAATAATCTCAATTGGATAAACGTACCCAACCCCCCTTCACTAGTAAACTACTAATTCCCTGAACATTTGTAGTTCTTGTAAAGGAACTCTGTTTATTTCTTACGGGAACTCTCACCATCCTGTTCCCCTGTTTTTGTAGCACTGCTGGCTGTGAATAAACTTATCTGTTCCTGCACTTGTAGGGCAGGCCTGGCTTGTATTTAAGGCAACATATCTCAGCCGTTCAAAATAAATGTTTATATAATCCACAGTGAGGTTCGACTAATCATTTTCGGAAATGAGTCATCAGGGTAAACCTCCATCCATTTTATTGGTAAGCTTTACATCTAAGTAAGCAGCTCCATCTACTCTAACTGGAGCTTTGTCTACATCTAGGGCTTCAGAAACCACTTTACTAAGAATCTACATGGGAAGTTCTCAATAGCTCTGGAATCTGGTACATTTGTGGCTGATTGTAATGCATTCCTCTATCTTCGCTGTGCATTTCTGGTTATTGTTAAATGTTTTATGTATGCAGAAGAAAATACATTATACACACTTGTCTGAAGCTTTCTCCAATACAAGGTCAACACAGCACCTAGGGGGATGACTGTAATGTTTGCTTGTACACTTATGCATTGGATTACATTAACGTCAGCGCAGTGCTCCTGCATATGATTCCATGTTTGTCCTCAGAGTATTCCCAGGTTTTACAGTAGAACATACTGAGTATAAGTTAAGATGCTTTACTGAGGATGACGCTGAGCCACCCACTATGTTGTGCATATTTCATAACTAAGTGCTCCGCATTGTAAATAAATTAATAGGTAGACGATGTTAAAAGAAAAACATCTAAAATGCATCACCAAAAAAGAAGAAGTCGAAGAAGTGAGAAAAAAAATACGATTATTGAAATGTTATAATAAGAGTAACGCTGGGTACACACTACAGACAATTCCTCCCGATGAGACATCTTTAACAGTTTTACCAAAGAAAGTCCAAATCAGCATGGGGATTCATGTGTACACACTATACATGTTTTACAAGATTTACGCTGAAAAGATGGTGACTCTGCACACTCCATCATCATCATCACCATTTATTTATATAGCGCCACTGATTCCGCAGTGCTGTAGAGAACTCACTCACATCAGTCCCTGCCCCATTGGGGCTTACAGTCTAAATTCCCTAATATAGACACAGACAGACATGCAAACTAAGGTCAATTTGTTAGCAGCCAATTAACCTACCAGTATGTTTTTGGAGTGTGGGAGGAAACTGGAGCACCCAGAGGAAACCCACACAAACACGGGAAGAGCCTACACACTAATGTGATATCGGGCCAAACGGTCATTTATCGTGTTTTTGGTCCGATAATCGACTGAAAACCCTGTGGTGTACCCAGCCTAGCTGGCATCCTGGACAGATTTCAGTGCACTCTCACATTCATTCCCTGCAAATTTTTCCAGGATTACATAAACTAGTTGAAAATTCATTTAATAGAAAGTAATATCTCATTAATATTTGTGTGTGTGGCTTTTGCTATGAGATCAATATTTCTACCGAGTAGTTTATTATTATTATTATTTTTATTATTATTATTATTATTATGTGTGTTTTAAGTTGTTGTTTATCTCTATGTCATTTAGAAGTGGACATGGCTGTTCTCTTGATGGCATTGTTGGAGGGAGTGTCTTCTTTTCATCATGTCTGTGATTATAACTATTTCCATTGGAATATGACTTAATGGAATATGGAGACACAATGGAAAGTCCAGCTCCTGGTTAAGTCTGTTTCTTCCAGCCCCCCAAAATTTAACGTGCACCCAGAATAATTGATTGATTCCTAGTAGCTCATAATAACAGAGGCCTTTGAAAAGACAGGCTTGATTACCTAGACGAAAAATGGTTCTGCCTCATGAAATCCCCAAACGCCTAAAAACATTCTTGCAACAGCGAGCGAATTGCTTGGAAATTCTAACTAATTAAATGTTATAAATTGCCTGAATGTTCTTCCTTCAGTTACATGACCTTAACTGCTATATTTTGTATATTCAGTGATACATGTTACAGCGATTCATGCAGTTTAGCTGCTTTGGCAAACCAATTAAATATAATTAAGAATGAAGTTAATAAACTGTTAAAGATGATAGTGAACATCTAAGATAGGTTATTGTTTTGTCTTGATGCATCTCCTGTATGTTTCATGTAGTACTTTTAATTTCTTCTTAATGAGTTTAGGAAAAATTGTGAGAATTAAGAGCTGATCCAAATCACTGTAGCCTACATTGCGGCCATTAAGTTGGCAATGAGTTGTAAGATATACGCTATTAAGTAAGTGATGTATATTTTACTGTCCTGACTTCTCGACCCTTCTACATTTGATCATTTTACTCTCTCCCAGAGGTGGCTGATAAAATCTACAACCTTTTCAATGGCTACACCAGTGGTAAAGAACAGCAGACAGCATACAACACTCTGCTGGAACTGGGGTCCCCCAGCCTACACCGGGTACGATTCCACTACAACCAGCACTTCCAGAGTTTTGGGGAGTTCACCTGGCGTTGTGAGGATGAACTGGGGCCCAGGTAATATTCATTGCATCAGGCATGTATATGTGGGTGTACTGGAATGTGGTGGCACAGCGAGATTGTTAATGGCGATAGCTGTTTTGGTTTATAAATAAAATTTATAAAAATTAAAACTCTCTCATTCCAATGTCCAATTTCTATTTTCTTGTCCCCCAAAAATCTTGTGACTGTCGTGTACTGCTTGTTTGCTCCCATTGGCAGTGGGTAGGTCCCGTGATCTTCTTGCTCTTGCCAACATGGTATTTTACTAGGGATGTGCACCGGCGACTTTTGAGGTCTCGTGTTTTGTGTTTTGGATCCGGATTTTCGTTATTTTTGAGGTTCGGATTTGTCTCGCAAAACACTTGACGAAAGGTCTCGGTTCGGATTTAAGGTATTGGATTCGGTTTTTTTTTGAAAAAAACATAAAAAGTTTAAAAAGCAAGTTTTTGGGCTTATTTTCACTCCTAGGCTATTATTAACCTCAATAACATTCAATAACAAGCATTTCCACTAATTTACAGTGTATTCTGAACACCTCACAATATAGTTATTAGTCCAAAACGTTGCAAAAAGGTATCTTTCTGGACTGCGTAGAGGAGTGGGTCACCACAATATCTTAAAAACCCTGAACTTTTATGATTCGCACCAATAATTGTACCTGGACTGCGTAGAGGAGTGGGTCACCACAATATATTAAAAACCCTGAACTTTTATGAATCGCACCAATAAATGTACCTGGACTGCGTAGAGGAGTGGGTCACCACAATATCTTAAAAACCCTGAACTTTTATGAATCGCACCAATAAATGTACCTGGACTGCGTAGAGGAGTGGGTCACCACAATATCTTAAAAACCCTGAACTTTTATGAATCGCACCAATAAATGTACCTGGACTGCGTAGAGGAGTGGGTCACCACAATATATTAAAAACCCTGAACTTTTATGAATCGCACCAATAAATGTACCTGGACTGCGTAGAGGAGTGGGTCACCACAATATCTTAAAAACCCTGAACTTTTATGAATCGCACCAATAAATGTACCTGGACTGCGTAGAGGAGTGGGTCACCACAATATCTTAAAAACCCTGAACTTTTATGAATCGCACCAATAAATGTACCTGGACTGCGTAGAGGAGTGGGTCACCACAATATATATAATAAGAAAACCATCAACTTGTTTGATTCGCACCAATAAATGTACCTGGACTGCGTAGAGGAGTGGGTCACCACAATATATTAAAAACCCTGAACTTTTATGAATCGCACCAATAAATGTACCTGGACTGCGTAGAGGAGTGGGTCACCACAATATCTTAAAAACCCTGAACTTTTATGAATCGCACCAATAAATGTACCTGGACTGCGTAGAGGAGTGGGTCACCACAATATCTTAAAAACCCTGAACTTTTATGAATCGCACCAATAAATGTACCTGGACTGCGTAGAGGAGTGGGTCACCACAATATATATAATAAGAAAACCATCAACTTGTTTGATTCGCACCAATAAATGTACCTGGACTGCGTAGAGGAGTGGGTCACCACAATATATTAAAAACCCTGAACTTTTATGAATCGCACCAATAAATGTACCTGGACTGCGTAGAGGAGTGGGTCACCACAATATCTTAAAAACCCTGAACTTTTATGAATCGCACCAATAAATGTACCTGGACTGCGTAGAGGAGTGGGTCACCACAATATCTTAAAAACCCTGAACTTTTATGAATCGCACCAATAAATGTACCTGGACTGCGTAGAGGAGTGGGTCACCACAATATATATAATAAGAAAACCATCAACTTGTTTGATTCGCACCAATAAATGTACCTGGACTGCGTAGAGGAGTGGGTCACCACAATATATTAAAAACCCTGAACTTTTATGAATCGCACCAATAAATGTACCTGGACTGCGTAGAGGAGTGGGTCACCACAATATCTTAAAAACCCTGAACTTTTATGAATCGCACCAATAAATGTACCTGGACTGCGTAGAGGAGTGGGTCACCACAATATATATAATAAGAAAACCATCAACTTGTTTGATTCGCACCAATAAATGTACCTGGACTGCGTAGAGGAGTGGGCACTGGGCACCACAATAAAATATATAAAAAACCTTCAACAGGTCTGCATTACACTACACATACGGCTGCTCCTCCATCCTCTCCATCATATACATGTTGGAGTTTTAGCGTGTGACAACCTCTTGTTTTTGATAATGTCAGTGCATTTTGAATATTTTTCAATTTGCCCCACACCACTGAATGTACTTTATCTATGATACGCATCTATCTATCTTGACTGCGTAGTGTGGTGGCCCCGGTACACAATTTGGTACCGAGGCCACAATATAATTAAAAAACCCTCCACGTGTCAGAATTCCACCAAACAAGTATCTGGACTGCGTAGTGGGGTGGCCCCGGTACCCAACTTGATACCGGGGCCACAATAAAATAAATACACCCTCCACGTGTCAGAATTCCACCAAACAAGTATCTGGACTGCGTAGTGGGGTGGCCCCGGTACCCAACTTGATACCGGGGCCACAATAAAATAAATACACCCTCCACGTGTCAGAATTCCACCAAACAAGTATCTGGACTGCGTAGTGGGGTGGCCCCGGTACCCAACTTGATACCGGGGCCACAATACCTCCTCCAAACATGCTACAGACAATTCGTCATTGAGATCCCATTAAGTATGTTAAAGACAGACAGGGTCCAAGTGTTATTAGTTGACTTTGTAAAGAAAAAAACTGTCCCTGTTGCACATAGTCGTGCAATGAAGACTTACTTTTTCATTTAAAGGCACGATCTTTCAAGTGTAGTGTTTGTAAGTCTAAGTCATATTATACTTTTGGTAAAATTGGTTTTTTTTGTTCCTCTTTATGGTAATTAATTAGTAATAGAATTAAAGTAGGAAATAGAATTAAATAGAATTAAAGTAGGAAATAGAGTGGTATAGAGTTGTAGTGTGGTATAGATAGAGTGGTCCACACAATATAATAATAAAACCCTCAACTGGTCTGAATTCCACCAAACAAGTATCTTGACTGCGTAGTGTGGTGGCCCCGGTACACAATTTGGTACCGAGGCCACAATATAATTTAAAAACCCTCCACGTGTCGGAATTCCACCAAACAAGTATCTGGACTGCATAGTGGGGTGGCCCCGGTACCCAATTTGATACCGGGGCCACATTACCTCCTCCAATTTCCAAGTGTAGTGTTTATAACATCTTAACACTACACTAATTCTAGCACGTCAAAACCTCTTGTTTTAAATAATGACAGGGCATTTAACTTTTGATTTAATTTATTGAATTTGTTGGCATTTTCTTTTACTTTTTGAACATGGCAAACGACTGTTGAATGGTCACATAATGCCAAAAAAAAAGGTGCAAGATGGAATTGTCCTTGGGCCCTCCCACCCACCCTTATGTTGTTGAAATAGGACATGCACACTTTAACAAACCAATCATTTCAGCGACAGGGCTACCAAACAACTGTGGCTGAAATGATTGGTTTGTTTGGGCCCCCACACCAATAAAACAATTCATCTCTCCCTGTACAAACTAAACAGGCTCTACTGAGGAAAGATGTCGTCCTTATCCTCAACCTCTGATTCCTCTCCCCCTACAGTGTGTACTTCCTCCTCCTCACACATTATCAATTCGTCCCCGCTGGACTCCACAACCACAGTCCCTCTGTACTGTCTGGAGGGCAGTGCTGTACTTCATTGAGGAATTGATTATTCATTTTTATAAACATCATTTTTTCAACGTTGTGAGGAAGCAACCTCCTTCGCCGCTCACTGACCAGGTTCCCCGCTGCACTAAAAACTCTTTCCGAGTACACACTGGAGGGGGGACAACTCAGTTAAAAAATAGAGCCAGTTTGTACAGGGGCTTCCAAACTGCCTTTTGGAGTTCTACCACGTCACTACCTCTAGTTAATTTAGATTGCAAGGCTTGTAAATATAAATACTTTGAAGATAAAAAAAAGCAGGCTGCACAGACTGTGGAGCTAGAAAGTGAAATTAAATGGACCACGTTACTTTGGTGGCTATCTATGCCCCCCCGCCCTACACTTGTAGTTGAATATAAATAAAGCAGCCTGCATAGACTGTAGAACTAGCAATTCAAATATACAAAGAAATGGACAAAGGCAGTTTGGTATCTGTCTGCATCAGATCCCCTCTCCACTAGGAGTAAAACAGAAAACTTTTCAGCCGTTATATAATCTAGAATATAAATAGAAATTGAGAAATGCAATTTGGTATCTGTCTGCATCATAATCATCAACATCCTCCTCAGCGCCAGCTACATCAATATCCTCCTCCCAGTGCACAACATTCACACCTTCATTAGCCAAATCTGTAACTGGACTGTGGGTGATCCTTCCAGCATATGCAGAGGGCGTGCTGCAAATGCTGGATGGAGTCACCTCTTCCCGTACAGTGATGGGAAGGTCAGGGTTCACAACCAACAACACCCTTGGACTCGCCTTGGGGATTTGTGATGTCATCTGTTTAGAAGGCAGAGTTCTTTGCTGTTTTGTTGTTGTTGCTGACAGCATAACTCTCTTAAATTTTTTGTAGGGGGGGGGAGGAGGGCTTTGATCCTTGGGTGAAGTTGGACCACTAGTCATGAACACGGGACAGGGCCTAAGCCGTTCCTTGCCACTACTTGTCGTAATTGGCATATTGCCAACTTTACGTTTCTCCTCAGATGATTTTAAGTTTCTTTTTTTGCTGTTTTTTGAGAACTTGGGCTTTTTGGATTTTACATGCCCTGTACTAGGAGATTGGGCATCGTGCTTGCCAGACGACGTTGATGGCATTTCATCGTCTATGTCATGACTAGTGGCAGCAGCTTCAGCATTAGGAGGAAGTGGGTCTTGATCTTTCCCTACTTTATCCTCCAAATTTTTGCTCTCCATTATATGTAGCACAAGATACTGCAGAATGTGTGAACTTGGTAATATTGCAGTACCAATGGACTTATAATGCTGGATTGGTTTTGCAAATTTGGTTATTATTATATATTTTTTTTTTTTTTAATTTTTTATTATTTTTTACTTTTTTTTTATTTTTTAAAAACTTGGGAATAATGGGGAAATAACTATGCCCTTAGAAGCACAGAGCACAGGACACAGTACCACTGGACTGAACAGGACACGGCACAGGACCCAGCAGCACTACGGAACTCAGCAGGACAGAGCACAGGACACAGCACCACTGGACTGATACTGCAGAATGTGTAAACTTTGTAATATTGCAGTACCACTGGACTTTTACTGCTGAATGTGTGAACTTGGTAATATTGCAGTACCAATGGGCTTATACTGCAGGATTGGTTGTGAAAATTTTGTGGTAATTAAAAAATATTAAAGTAGTTTTTGGTATTTTTTAAAAAAACTTTTTTTTATTTTTTTAAACACAGGGGAATATTGGGGAAATAACTATGCCCTTAGAAGCACAGAGCACAGGACACAGCACCACTGGACTGAACAGGACACAGCACAGGACCCAGCAGCACCACTGACCTCAGAAGGACAGAGCACAGCACACAGCACCACTGGACTGATACTGCAGAACACAGCACAGCACAGCACAGCACAGCACTAAACAGCACAGCACAGCACAGCACTAAACAGCACAGAACTAAACAGCACAGAACTAAACAGCACAGAACTAAACAGCACAGAACTAAACAGCACAGAGGACCACCTAACACACCCTCCCTCTACCCTGATCAATGCCCGAGTGAAGATGGCGGCGACTAGCGGGGAATTTATAGGATCCGAGTATCGCGAGATCCGACAACGGGATTATGAGTCAGAGCCTCAGTTTCACTTTTGAATTTGGCGCCAATACCCGGATCTGTCTCGGATCCGACTCGGATCCGCAACGTTCGGGTGGGCTCGGATTTCAGAAATCCGAGCGCGCTCATCCCTATATTTTACCACTTGTTTGACCGCCCAAAACACTCTACCATCATTAGTTGAGCAGCAGTGGTAGTGTGCAAAACAATGGGGGAGCTGCCAGATTGCAGAAATGCTAAACACCTGGGGGTAAATGTATCAAGCTGAGAGTTTTCCTGCGGGTTTGAAAAACCAATCAGATTCTAGCTATCATTTATTAAGTACATTCTACAAAATGACAGCAAGAATCTGATTGGTTGCTATAGGCAACATCTCCACTTTTCAAACCCACTGGAAAACTCACATCTTGATACATTTACCCCCTGGTATGTACTCTTTTGGGATTGGACTCTACTTATGATATTCCATCCCAAACTGATTTTGACATATCTCCTCCACGTGAGCTTTGTCTGGAGCTGCCTTTCAAACAGTACACCAGTCCAGAAATGCACCAAGATAAGAGCTTGGCACAGAGAACCATTAATCTCTATGCCAAGCTGCCTATTCAGACACAGCAAGAAAATATGGGGCTTCTAAGAGAAAGTGATGCTGACGTTATTTTCTCACGGTTACCTAAAAGACTTGCTTCTTCCTTTCATTAAAGTGCGGCTTTCACATGTATCTTGGTTATTTCAGTCAATTTCTCATTGTGTGGTACATGACCATTTCACCAAACTTACTAGATTGTTGTCAATTGTAGCCACCCATTGGTCTTAGAAAATGCCATTAGGATTGGTCATGATCAATGTGGGTTAAATATAGAGAAGACAAAGTGCAGTGGCTTGTCTTTGACCTTTAAACACTCAAAGCATATATTTCTTTCATCATCATCACCATTTATTTATATAGCGCCACTGATTCTGCAGCGCTGTACAGAGAACTCACTCACATCAGTCCCTGTCCCATTGGAGCTTACAGTCTAAATTATCTAACATAGACAGACAGACAGAGAGAGAGACTAGGGTCAATTTTGATAGCAGCCAATTAACCTACTAGTATGCTTTTGGAGTGTGGGAGGAAACCAGAGCACCCGGAGGAAACCCACGCAAACACGGGGGAGAACATACAAACTACACACAGATAAAGCTATGGTCAGGAATTGAACTCATGACCCCAGTGCTGTGAGGCAGAAGTGCTAACCACTAAGCCACCATACTGCTTCTAAAGTTACTAGCATTTTAGCAGAGCAGGGGGTAATCCATTCGAATGGCACTGTATCTAACTTGTCCACTATACACAGTGAGGCAACATTGATCAGGATGCAGCCTATCAATTGACAAGGAACCAGTGACGAGACTCCTGCGTTGTCAGGTGATTGGCTGCACTGATTGGCGGCTTTCTTACGCCCATAAAATAGTTGCAACCAGAAGAACGAAAAAAAGCAAGAAAAATCATTATTTGACATTCTATGAAAGATTGTGTATAAATAACTTAGATGAATAAAATACATGAAATAGCTGCAGTGTTTATACTGATGCAAATATGTCCATTAGGCTCTCTTTCACTACTCTAGCAGATTGCCCTGTGAGGTGGAAGCTGCGTCTCTAGCTAAACAAGCAGACAGTGACTGACACATCAGGTTAACAGTGAACAATGTATTTTACCTTCATGGCTCATATCTGAGAATTTCAATTTTGGGATTTAGTCGTCCTTTAAAATGTCACTGCTGTTACTGAGCGGCTACTAGCGAATGAAAGTGAAGAGGCGTAAGAAAATAAGCAATTGTTTGACAGCGATTAGCGTGGTGTATCTCTATTGTATCACTTAGGGGCCTATTTTCTAACAAATGTCAATAACCACTTATGGTTGCAATAAAAATATTGACGCAATTTATGTATCAAATATCGCCAGGCTGACCCGGAGCGCTGGAGGCTGAACTACTCCTTTTCTGAGTCAGTCTCAGGGGATCGGTTCACGTATGTGCAGTGGAAATATATAAAAATATGAAAAAATATAAAAATATTTAAAATATTTTATCCATTCAAAAATGTTTTATTCCAAGAATAAATAACGTTTCATTGATCTCCTTCTGTTATCTTCATCCTGAGATGGTTTAACAATGATAAAATTAAATAAACTACAGTAGGTCTGTAGACGCGCAAAACAAATGTAAATTGCATTTTTTTTTAAAATGCACCTAAATTGGACAAAGACACGTCCGTATTCAACTAGATCTGATGAAGTGTCTGTTGTTGAACATGGGTCTAGGTGTACTCTGCAGTGATAGACACTACACACTGCAGGATGTCTAAAATACATGTGTGGAATATAAAAGCTCAGAATGAACAGAAAAGAAAGTATTATTATTGTAAATAATTACATTTTAGTCACCTGATAACAATATAGTCATTGATGAAAAAAAACCATTCTAAAAACAACATCCCCCCCCCATGAAATACATTTATAATGATGTTATTAATGTCTACTGTACATTAAATGCATTTTTACAGTTGCTTCTGATTGCAAACACATGTTGTAGCATGCATACATAGCCGTCATCACTATCACTCAGCACCTGCATCCGACTTGTAGCTGATACAACAGAAAAATACCTGAGAGATGTCCAAAGCTTGAATCGGATGCTGCCGTGTGCATTCGAACTTGGAAAGCCCTTACCGTACATTGACTACATGAATACGCCCATTCCCCTCCCTGTTTCGTTCCTGAAACCGTAAGATGCCGTAAGTTTGCTTTGTGCTCGAAGATGAATTGGATGTTCTTGTGTTCACTTACATATGGTACCTTTCTGGGCTTGCACAGAATGATTTTACGCAAAATAGGACAGGTATTGGCACTTACGTTCCTCAATGAATTAGGCCCATTATGTGTATGAAGAACAATAGATGACTTACATAGTTAAAGGGGGGCAAATGCCCACTTGGCACATAATAGAAAGTCCAAGTCTTTTATTGATTTGATGGATTTAATATTAGTGTAGTATCTTTTGTGATACACAGAAATCCTGGTTATTTGGTTATTTTCAGACTTTCCTTGCCCTCTGCATTTCCTATACGGGAACAGGTGTTGATGTAGATTTTATCTCAGTGATCAACTTGGGTTTTAAGAACAACTAGTTAGATGCGCTTGCTTCCTGACCTATAAAACATAGCAATCAATATACAGTATAGTAAAATATAAAATGCTTTCAAATTTATATCTACAGGAATGAAAAAACTTCAATACCTAAAGTATTGAGGCCCACAATTATTATTTGCTTCCTTTTTAATTAGAATAATCCCTATAATAAAGATTCCAAGCCTGATATTTATTGTGCAGAATATAGTTTATGGAAAGTAGATAAAGTCTTGTTCTTGTACCTTGACTTGAATTAAAATGTAAAGTCATGGAGCCTGATTCATTAAGGATCTTAACTTAAGAAACTTCTTATTTCAGTCTCCTGGACAAAACCATGTTTCAATGCAAGGGGTGCAAATTAGTATTCTGTTTTGCACATAAGTTAATTACTGCTTTTTCATGTAGCCCTCAAATACTTGATAGCTTATTTGTACACTGAAAATTAAGGTTGATATTTGTGTGCTACATGAAAAAAAACAGTCAGTATTTAACTTATGTACAAAACAGAATGCTAATTTGCACCCCTTGTATTGTAACATGGTTTTGTCCAGGATACTGAAATAAGAAGTATCTTAAGTTAAGATACTTAATGAACCAGGCCCAAGATGTTATTGACTTATACACCAAAATTATGGTTATCTGAGGTATATACTAAATAGTTATAAAATGCTAAAATACTATTTTTAAATAAAATGTAACAATAAGGAAATGTTTGTCATACTTGGTCTTTGTTTTTCAGGAAAGCTGGCTTAGTATTGTCTCAGCTGGATGCCTTGAGTCCACGGTGCACCTATCTCCTGGGAGAACCAAGAATCAGCCTCCGCCGCACTTCTCTGCGCTACCTGGCCTGTCGATACAGCGAACCCAAACCCCACGCAATGAACTGGACTGAGCTGAATAGAGACCTGCGGAAGAACTGTGAGGAGCAGATACTCATAGTGTTGAGCAATGATTATGGAGACAGCAAGGACAACTGACGGACACTGGTACTCCACCCAGTACCAGGACTCAGGAACAGACTGTGCGTCAAATATAAGCAAACTGAATGAGTCACTGTACAAATACACAGTTGTTATTGGACTAGACCTGTGTCAACTTCTGTGATCTCAGAACACAAATTAAATTGGACAAATGAATTGACTGGCACCTGCTAATATCTGGAATCATGGGTATGGCAAGAGGTTCAGTCCAAATAACCCACGTCATGGTGCACTTAACACAAAACAAGTGTCATACTGGATCCCCAGTCCCCTACTATATCTCATTATAAGTCCTACAGTGTTTTACCCAATATCTCGGACATGAATATTTAAATGGTTGCAACAATTGCATAACTCAGGCTCTTGAAGTCATGAAGATGTTTACCCCGTTAAACCGTGAGGTCTGTACAATGAAATGAAGGGTTTACAAGCCACAGGAAATGATACATCTTGTCATTTAGATCCTATAACGGTAGCGAGAATCCAGCTTGGTGAAGGATGTCGGACTCAGAGGTGTATACATGCATAAAATGAATACCTTCTCTCTTTCTTTCCCTTCATGTGATAATTACAGATAATTACACATTGAGCCTTCTCTCCATGTGTTTAATAATACTACCCCTTCTCACAAGCCTGGAAGTCACAGATCCGATCACACGGTGCCTGATTCCCGTTGGGTGGGTTTATTTGTCTTCCAGATGCACACAAGGAACAACTGATGCAGTAGCTGTTTTCCTCCCCCAGGAAATAGACCATTTTTCACTAAATAATTTGACATTAATCCAGGCAAAAACTTTTTTTCACAGAGATCATGATTTTTCAAAATGTTCCCAACAGACCTGGACTTTAGTTTATTTCACTTGTAGCCTAGATGTACTCACTCAGGGCCTGAGTCATTTAAGGAGAGTAAGGCAAACAATGGAGTAAATTTTCCTTTGGACAAACCATGTTACAATTCAAGGTGTGTAAATTAGTTTATTCTTTTGCACATAAGGAAAAGACTGGCAGCTTTTTCATGTAGCACACAAAGACTTGATAGCTTTATTTTTACACTAAAATTTAAAGTTGATCTAGGACATGTCCTACCCCAACTATAAATCTGTCATCGCATTTGAAATTTACCTCCCCCTCCAATTTAACATGGTTTTGTCCAGGTGCAAAGTTACTCCTTTTTTTTTTTGCTTTGCTCTCCTTAATGACTCAGTGTTTGTTTTTAATAGGACATTTTTACTCAATAAATGTTCAATATGTTGGTGCAGGATGACATCAGTGTAAGAGAAGAGCATTGAGGTACAAGCTTGTCACGGTGAACTTCATAATACGGCAAATTGGCCCGGTCAATGGTGGTTTGAAGGCATAATTTTGCCCATATGAACCATCAATAAAGCTCCTCTACAAGTTAGTCACTCATGAACCTAAAGAGATATTTGGTTGACTGTATTTAGTAGTAGGTTCCAGCAGAAAAGTGAGGATCTTAAAAGTGAGGGAAAGTTAAGAGATGGCTTAGCTTTCTGTGCAACAGGAGAGATCCATTACCATAGCTCTAATTGGCATCAGCCCTAATGATTTCAGTAAGTGCCAAAATGTTGGATCTCTGCTTCTATGGAGAGAACTGCTCAGGGCCGAAGGTGATAGAGTCTGGTCTGTATTTCAGTGCCAGGACCATGTAAGAAAGAGAATTGTGGGTGTTACAGTGAGACTACTATTATTGGAAAGGGAAGTGATTTAGTCAGGGCCGGATTTACCACTAGGCAACCTAGGCAATTGCCTAGGGCCCAGCGGTCCCCATAGGGCCCTCCCAGGGCCGGCAGTGAGACCACCCTTTAAAAATGGGCCGCTACTTATGGGCTAGTTCTATATGCTTGCCCCCCTGGGCTAAAGTCTGCCAGCCAGCCCCTGAATAGGGGTATATGTTATGCTAAAAAACTATAGTGCTATGGATTTTTTCAGGGAGAGGGTCCCAAAGCAGTATCTTGCCTAGGGCCCCATGAGGTCTAAATCCGGCTCTGGATTTAGTAAAGGGGTTATTTAAATCCGAAAACCCATTTAAAAAAGTTTTCAACCTTTAAATCAGTTTAATTATTGATTGATATTTTGTATTGTCCTTGAACAAGACACAGAGTGAGTCTGTGGATGCATTTGTATCTAATGCCTACTTTCTTTTGAAATAATATAAAGTAATTGGTGGAAAACCCAGAATTAAGAAAGACTAAGCAGAGTCACAGTTGAAGGGGGTCATGTACAAACCAGTACAAAAAGCTTTGTCTTACCGTGAATACATTTATTGTAGAAAAGATGAAGAGTCAAATAGCTGAATAATTTGTGATGTTTTTTATTTAATTTATATTTTTACATCTGTAATGCAGGGATTTAACGTACTTCCGGGTCTGTTGGGTGTGAAAACCAGCTAACATACAACTTTTTATAGAACCAAAACTACGAGCTGTTAATGCCCCCAGGAAAGTTTAATGTGAAGACACTTTCCATGGGACTCTGATGACAACAAGAACGGACGGCTTGATGTCCCTGGACTGAGATGGAGATCAGCACTTTCATTGTCCAGAGAAAGCAGTGATGGGATCCGGAAGTTGTCTGGAGATTTGATCATCCCGACAAAAGCTCCAGTATTGTTCTTTCTCTTTTTACTTTGCACTGTTTTGTTGCAAATAAGTGTCATTAACAGCAGATCAGAGTCTCAGACAAGTGCTCCCAGGAAACACATTTTAGTCTTACACTTGAATTAAATGGATGAGGAGGGGGGAGAGGCAGGCACCTTCCTCATCTGTAACGCTGATATACACCTCTGTTCATCAATCGTATAGTATCGTAAATCTGTAAAATTGTTGACCTGCTTCAACAAAAGTGAATGTCAACGAGACCAGAAAAAAGAGCACTGCAATGAGTTTAGTAAGGGGAAATATTGTGTACAGTAAAAAACATAATCCTGCTCTAGGGATTTCAGCTGCACCAACTCCATGACACTTGTCAACTTTCCGACAATCACTCTTCTGTTTTATGAAATTGGTTACACCTCAGCAAGGCAACAAGTGCTTCCCAAAGGCTCATTCAGCTTTTTCCCCAATCATTTGCTCCGGTTTTCCATCTTTACTTGTTTTAACCCACCATTTCCCAGTCTATGAGACCTCTGGGGGTAAATGTATCAAGCTGAGTTTCCCGGCGGGTTTGAAAAGTGGAGATGTTGCCTATAGCAACCAATCAGATTCTAGCTGTTATTTTGTAGAATGTACTAAATAAATGATATCTAGAATCGGATTGGTTTTTCAAACCCGCCGGAAAACTCTCAGCTTGATACATTTACCCCCGGGCGTTTGATCGGTTCAGTTAAATCATACACAAAAGGTGACCAATGAATAAAATGTTAATGTTTGTGTAATAGCAGAAGGCACTGTACCCATAATACACAGACCATTTTCTTTTTTATGCACTAAAATAATTACAATTCTTACTGTGAATATGCTCTACATACATTGCATAATATACAGCAGATAAAATAACTAAACATATTGAAGGACCTTTGTGAGACTTGTTTCACATGTAACTGAAGAAAGATGTTGTTACCCATAGCAACCAGAGATTTGCTTTAATTCTCTAAACTATACTAGAAACCTGACCTCTACATTCCGATTGGTTGTTATGGGCAACACTATTTATTCACACAATTACTTGTGGATCAGATCTCATAATCCCCACTATTTAAAGGTATTCTGCATTCTACATTTGTGCTTATACTCAACAAGATGAAGGGGCGCGTTCACACATATGTGCTAAGAAAAGGGATACAAAATCCATGAGGACGAACATAAGCTGTATGTGATTTTCAGTCATGTTTTTTCAACGTGTTATTTCCGTGCATTACGCTTTTACCAATACACTTTATTGTACTGGTAGCATGTGTTATCATATGACCAACAGGGCACGCTGTATTCAGAATTTTTAAATATAGCATTATAGTCTTAGGACTAGATTTACTAAGCTGCGGGTTTGAAAAAGTGGGGATGTTGCCTATAGCAACCAATCAGATTCTAGCTTTCATTTATTTAGTACCTTCTACAAAATGACAGCTAGAATCTGATTGGTTGCTATAGGCAACATCCCCATTTTTTTTCAAACCCGCAGCTTAGTAAATCTAGCCCTTAGAATGCAAAGATTTAGATGGCACCATATTTGACCTAGTTTCCAAGCAGTTTTCATTTGGTTAATAAAAAAAAAAGCATTAAAAGCAGATAAGTGGGAACGAGCCTTTAATCATAGCTCTACTTTAAAAAATGCACACTTCCTCTGAATTACAGATACTGTAGAATAAATGTAAATTTGATAATATGTGAACTCTATACTTGTACTGAAAATAATGTTTTGCTAGTTTTTCTTATACCCCTTATTTTATATCCATGGTTTTGTGTTGTTAATCCGAAGGCCCCGTGGTTCATAAAGCTTATTCTATAGGGGAAACTCAGTTCTTAGAACAGAAGACAACACTGTGATAATGGAGCTGCCTAACAGCAGTCACATGGTCAGGGGAAGTCACATGATTCTTTTAACAGTCACTCATTGCACCATTTTGTTCACTGTCATTAATTTGGTCAATAGAACAAGAATAACAAATATATGGGTGGTTTTTTTTTTTTCCTGATTTTGTTATGTATGAATATTTGGAAAAAACATTTGAGGTTAATCACTATGTAAATTTATTGTGTATTTTTAAATGACCTGAATTTAAATGACATGTAATGACTAACGAGATAAAAACAATAGCATGTGCAATAAATAATGATATTATCATGTTCTGTAACACGCCTGATTATACACTGATATTATATAGAGGTAACAGTCTATCATAGCACCTTAGACAGTCAGATTGTGAGGTTAACCCTGTCTAATTGTGTTTTTACTAGTCCTCCAGTTCTTTGAATGTCACCAGTAGATCTAATTTGAGATAAAAGTGTTGCCCACACATATATATATATATATATATATATATATATATATATGCCGAGATGCCCAGTAGCAGCTGTCATAGTCTGCTGAGAGGCTTATGATCTGCATATACATACCCTTATATAAATCCATTATAATCAGGTAGAAGGGACAGGACCTTTGCATAAACACATTTGTTGATATTACAATAATTTTGTTCTGTGCTCTTTCTATAAGAACCTGCTCATTGCATAGATATAGATTTGTATATGTGACTGTGGTCCTTATTATGTTCATTAAGGATCTAATCTACGACTGCCTTTGCTCAGTGAAGAGTTTCTATCTCCTACAAGCAGTAGGGGGCAGTCTGGGATGTACCAACAGGAATCGGTGACATCACTGAGCAGAGGCGGAACAAGAGAGCTGTGGACCCTGTGCAGGGAGGCGGGGAGGACGGAACCGGGGGGCCCCTACCCTCTGCATCTGCTATGCAGTGGGCCCCCTATCCCCATGGGCCCCTGGTGTACAGCACCTGTCGCACCAATGGTAGTTCCTCCACTGTCACTAAGGAATGAGGCACCGTGTCATGCCTCAATGATGCCTCTAGTACTTAGAGACTTGATAATACCTTGTGACCTGACAGAGAGATTACATTGTCCATTGTATGCAGTATAAAAGTAGTCCCGCTTTTGTATATTAATCTTTTCCCATTAAACCTCTACATTTTGAGCTTCTAGGAATCTGCATTATTGTTCCCAGGACGATACTTGAAACTGGGCTGTTCCATGAACAGATAAGAAAGTAAAGAGATAAAGAATAAATGTCAATTTAGAAGCAGCCTTTATTCCAAAATGTGAAAAAGACCACAGAATAAATCTGTGTCTATAAATGCAGCCATTGCTATCCGGAAAAAGGATTTAGACTTTGAGCCATACAACCATTCTAATACTTAGAAAAATGCAGCTCAGACTGGGATAACTGATGTGTTTTGGAGCTTTGGGATAGCTCCTGCTACATCTGTATCTGTATGGGGGAGGCTGCAGGGTAATATTCTGCAGTGTTGTAGAGAATTTAGTAGATTACCAGTCTTTATATGATTATAATTACCACTGTTGTTACCATGGCAGAAATTATTCTCAAAATGATTTTTCCCCACATTTTTAGCTAAGACCAGAGATGAACAAATGTTTCACACGTTGGCTGTCCAAACAAAACATAGCTCACAATATTGCTTATTTCTATCTTTTACATTGTGTAATTCTGTGACATCAGTCACGTTGTCCCCAGCCTAATGCTTTTATTAGATATGTGCACAAATGTAGCCACATATGTTTA
Source organism: Mixophyes fleayi (assembly GCF_038048845.1). Taxonomy (NCBI): domain Eukaryota; kingdom Metazoa; phylum Chordata; class Amphibia; order Anura; family Limnodynastidae; genus Mixophyes; species Mixophyes fleayi. The sequence goes on along the minus strand of NC_134409.1, from coordinate 26,192,480 downwards.
TTTAAGTCTGAATCACCGATGTGACAGCTTGAAGTGTGAGTACATATGGCTGTCTATCACGCTGTGCTATAAAGGATTCTGCCTTGCTTATAGCCAGTGGTGACTAGGCCCCAAAGAGGGCGTGAGTCACGCCACCATAGGGCACTTATCTAGTGCCAGCCAGGGGGTGTATATAGTGCTGCCCTGCATCATGTTCCATTCAGTGGCAGAACTACAGGTGGTACAGCTGTTATAACCAAGGGGGGCTCAGACTCCCTCCCCCATCCCCAAGACCCCTCAACACTGCCCATCTGCTGTGCATAACATTGCATTAGTTGCTAGGCCCCATGATACCCCTGCTACCACTGTAGTTACCCCCTTCTTTAAGCTCTAAAGACATGGGGCCCGAATCATTAAGGATCTTAACTTAAGAAACTTCTTATTTAAGTCTCCTGGACAAAACCATGTTACAATGCAAGGGGTGTAAATTAGTATTCTGTTTTGAACATAAGTTAAATACTGACTGTTTTTTCATGTAGCACACAAATATAAACTTTAAATTTCAGTGTACAAATAAGCTATCAAGTATTTGTGTGCTACATGAAAAAAGTCAGTATTTAACTTATGCGCAAAACAGAATACTAATTTGCACCCCTTGCATTGTAACATGGTTTTGTCCAGGAGACTTAAATAAAAAGTTTCTTAAGTTAAGACCCTTAATGAATCAGGCCCATGCTGTTCATATTACTACAGAAATGCTATTGGCTGGTGTTAGCGCTGTCTGCATTCTGTATTACAGTTTACTAATGTTCCCATAGCCCTGAAGCCTGCACATAGACAAGGCAACGCCGTGTACATGACTTGCTTCTCTGCTTTGAATAATGGATTGTTTTTATTACTTGATTTTATTATTATTGAAGTTGATGATTTGTAGCAATTTTCATCATTCTGAAGCAAAAAAACAATAATCTTGGCTGCTGTAATTTAACCCAATCCTGGCATTTTTGTTTGGGGAAAGTAGCACTGACTTGAAGACTCTGATAAAGAAATAAAATATTCACCAAGAAGATCCTTTATGATAAAAGAGCAGCTGCAGGAAGAGTGACAATTAATGTGTTGTTACTCCTCCTTTAGACCCAAACAAGTGGTGTGATCAGCAGTGTATTATTTTACATGTACTTACATGTAGTTGTGTAGCATTATGGCATTCTTTCTACTAGCAGCCATATTAATAGTGGGAAACTGTCAGGCTAACAGAAAGTTGGCCGCAACCCCAGCCAAACACATTAGCATTTCTTTCCTCAATCTCCGCATGATCTCCTGATCTCTCCCTTGCTGACTTGGTTAGGGGTATTGAGATCATTGACTGCAGCTAGTGTTGATGATGTATCAATGTGCTAGAGGCAACTAAGTGTACTCACAAAATATCAATAATGTTCCCCAATCACCAACATGCCTTCAAATTGTATTTTTTAACTAAAGCATTATTGTACGATAAATTATCTGTTCTGTGGTATCCAATGCAGCTGAAAGCCGACGATTTTTAAGAATCTATTTAACCATCACTAGCAAGACTTTTAGCACTTATAATAACAATCTATTTGCACCACTCATTATATATATAAGTATTGGTTGGGATTAAATAACTGTATACAGACTACAACAATACCTCATTCTTCTTCAATTGCATTTATGACAAACTGAGCTTTTAAAAGTATCTTTTAATGTTTCAAAACGGTCATCGTTTGGCAGAAAATAAAGCAGACTATTTAGTTGCAGGTAAAATCGTTTAAATTTTACTAACCGAAGTCTATAATCAACGAGTCTATTCCAGCACAATGACACTTTTCTCTATGTAGATGCTGTTAAGAATTGACTCAGGCTAAACAAACATTTCTGAAATCTTGGAATAAAATCTAAAACAAATCTTAAAATATAAACTAATTAATATAATTTTGATAAATACGCAGCAATAGCTTTGTCCTACATTTAACTAATTAAGGAAATAAAAATGTCAAGTACAGACTAAATGGAATATATAAATATCAATAGTAATAATAATAACAACACGTTTACAGGGATGGTCATGTGAAATACAAAGGACACCTTCTTTTTATATATATATAGGCATCATTTACAATCATCTCATCCATACCAAGACCTAAAACTTTGTAACTATTCTTATGTCACAAACTAACCATTAATTTTACTTTGTCATTATTTTTCAAGAAAAATATATTTAAAATAAAGCTTTGGCACCAAGGTCTGTGTTCACATCACGTCAGTATATCTTTTAACACTTGGCTTACTCACGTGGGGCTTATTTTTGTTGTAAAAATGACAAAGTAAAATATGTTACATGTTTCTCCCATGAGATTAGATTTTATCACATTTTAGGACTAGATGACTGATAACTATATCCTGATTTGTAAAAACACAGATTGGATAGAGTGTGTATTTTCTTTTTCACGTGACTAGTCCTTGCTGGATCCTAGCTGTAGATGTCCATTGAAATTAACTCTCCCAAAGTTCGATACATTTGTTGCAGGCCAAAATTCCAAAAACAACTTCTCTGCAGTTTGACAGCGGCCCTAAGCCTTCAGTTGGGTACACACTACACGGTTTTCGTCCAATAATTGGCTCAATCAGCCAACATACGACCGCTCGTTCAAAAGTCGGGTCAGTGTGTGCAGTGACACGATGGTCGAAAGTCTGCCCAAATGGACGATTGTCACCTCATTTGGTTGGTCGTACCGTTAAATATTTTCGTTACAATCTCGCTTCCGCTGTGTAGTGTGTATAAACTTCCGACCGGTCCTCAACAGTGAGTACGAAATTACAGACATTGCTCACGACAACATGGCTGTAAAAAGTCGCTAAAGGGACGTCCGCTCTTCCCTTTATCGTCCTAAACAAGGCCAGTGTGTATGCAGTCCATGGACCGAGCGATCGGACCATCAATCGCATGTAACATCGCTCGGCATAAAAAGTTGATGGAAAATTCTGTAGTGTGTACCCAGCTTAAGTGGGACTGATCTTCTCTAGTCTTTTGTTCTCTCTTAAACCGCAAGAGCTGACAGTTAATCAGATAAGCGGATTTCAGATGTTATAATATGATAGTGCTCCGACATTTTTTGTAAATCTGACATCACTCTTCTAACAGCATTAAATGTAGCGCCTCAAGACAGGTTTGTGCACACAGCATTTAATGTGGAATGAAGACAAGGATAGGAACCAATTGGCTGGTACCTGGCCCGTGGGGGCCTGGTGTTGACAGCACATACTATAGCACAGTCCTCCATTTGTGTGATGTGGAATAAATAAGAGCGTTTGATGGAAATAGAGTTTGTAGGTTTGTGTCTTCAGGGATGGAGAACTCCCTAACCCATTGTATTCTTTTCTACTGTGGTCTTCTGTGGATGGTCAGTGGCCGTGTTTTCGGTGGGATCCGAAGTACAAGGAAGCAGTCTTTTATGGGGGGCATTTGTATGGTCAGTCCACCTGTAGATTGTATTCACTGTAGAATTTGCCTATTCTGGAGAGTAGAATGTAAGAGAAACAATGAGCAGTTTACTGACGATTTAAAATAAAAATCTCGATCAGTCTGCAGATTCATGTGTATACACTGTTCACGATTACCTACAGATCTGTGCTCTTAACTGTCATAACCATCGGCTGAATGGATGACAGCAGCTCCTGTCTTGGGTGTACGGGCAACTTTCTCTTCTCCTCCCTCCATGTAGGCACAGTACTCCCATCTTTTCTGCCGCGTCACTGTCACATCTCCCCAGCTCTGGGCGATACTCATCCCCCTCTGCCTATCCTCTCTATAGAGGGTATGGAGAGACTAGAAGTGCCTCCCTCTGATTAGAGGATGAAGCTGTCAATCTCCTCCTTTCTGCAGAAGAAAACCTCCAGACCCCTAGACACCAGCGCTTACTGTCAAACATGAGTCCATTGCTGCTAAACTGTCGTTTCCATTCTGCAGAGTGCATACACACTGCAGAATTGGAACAACATTGTTCCATCACTGAATGAGATTTTCAAGTCAGTTTCATCGATTTAGGGTACACACTACTATGATATCGGGCCAATCAGTCATTTAGCATTTGAATGGCCCAATAATCTGCTGAAAATGCAGTAGTGTGTACCCAGCCTAAGGAAAAAGATAGAAAAGCAGCCGATGGCCAGTCAGCCTAAAGTGAATCAAACTCAATGAACAAACTCTCAGACACGCTGAAACATCTTCGGGTTTTATTGAAGTCACTTCTGAGGTAAAATGACAGTAAAAAATAATAATCTCATATTAATGGCAATAACATGTGACAGCTTATTACTTTAGGCTGCTTCACTGCATTTTGTAAACAAAAATTGATTTTTTTTTTTATGCAGTTGCTAAAAGAAAAAAATATGGTGGATTACTAATGTCCTAATAATGTGTAAGCAGCTTACTTGTCATTTTCCTTGCAGGAATCTATCCATGTAACAATATTACTTGGTAGTTAGGAAATGGGATATACAAAAAAAGTTTGTTTCATTTAACTGTTACTGATGAACTGAAAAATTGCAGTGCCTTATTAGTGCCAGCAGGGGCGCTGTTTGCTGTTTCATCAACAACAACAGCATAGGGATGTAATAATGTACTGCATCCCAGTTACTCAACCCTCCATCTCAGGCTATGTTTTTTAGGTCCCCATGCACATGTATGTTAATCCATATGCCTGGGCAGGTATATTTCCCATAGATGTCTTTACACAAGGAAGTGTTCAGAACTTGATCTATTGGAGCAGGTTGGAAGAGGGTTAAGTAACCTTTTGTAGTGTATAACATTTATTAACCCCTAGTTCCCATGAACCCCAAAACAGAATGTTTTCAGGATCTTCTTAGCATTTCCCCAACAGTCCTAATTTCTTGTGGGGAAAGGGGGCATGGTCATATGGATTATGGAAATGGGGCACGGAAATAGCTTGGTTGTTGCCCATTAATCAGGGCCTATTTTGCTCCAATATTTCCATTTTGGAATCTTGAGAAGTACAGTATGTCACGCATATGTGAATTAAACTAACGATATCAGCTAGTAATGATATCATACAACTCTGGGTGTTTGAACAGAGGATGAGAATTATTGTAGTCAGTTGTCCCTGAGACAGCCCCCGCATTAAAGGATTTGGCCCTGGAATTTTTTTATTCCACCAAATGTCCCTACTTTTCAGTATTCACCAACTGCCTTGTACAATTTCTCTTTTGGATACAATTCTTATTTATAATTGCCCATGCTTTATAAGTTAAAATCAAATACAAACAAGTATTTAAAATGTAAAAATGACCATGGTATAGCAGGAAGTGTAGTGCACCAAGGCTGATCAGCGCAGTGTAACGTGTGATGTGTTTAAATGCACCTGTTCAGCAGCAACATCTACATGAAAATTATTTTAGAATGTTAGAAACTGTGGAACTATATTTTTCTTGGCTTGTGTGACTACCCCTGCTGTACAAATATCCAGATATCGGATCACACATATTGGTTGTGTCCGATGCCAACTCTGAACACTAGAAGGCGCTCAATTCCCCCCAGGATACACTGAACATTCTAACCTTGTGATAGGGGAGTAGCGCTCCCCTTTCACTTCAAGCTGTCAGCATGGGGGGTGGTTGAGTGCTATCAACACTAGCACTTCTCTAGCTGGAGAGGCTATCTGACGCCACCCTATAGTTTAGTTATAGGCAAGTAGATGCAATTCAGGGGCCTCTAAACTTCAAACCCGCCACACATTATCCTTAATATCAGCAATAAGTTAAAACAATTCATTTAATAAAAGAAAGATGCCTATCTGTAATAACATATCAGCCGTTATTTAAACAAGTGCTACAAGATATAACAGACAGATCTGACAATAAAGCAGGAAGGAGCTTGGGGCCACAGGTGAAAGCTTGGAGGGCCGGATATGGCCCTAGGGCCATCACTTCCTTAGATGCCGGAATACTGAACACATGATGAAGGGAAGTGAGCACAGAAAACAATCTGTGCAGTTTATTTATGGAGAATGTAACTGTCCATTTACGCTGAATCTCCAGAACACAATGTTCTCATAGAGATTTTAGTGGTTTCAACAGATTGTAATAAATCTTAGCCTGCCAGTACAATGCATATTAAAATATTTACTTTGTCTATACGCTCGTTTTCGTGAAGAGACCGGAGAAAGTTTTTTTTCCGAAATATAAAATACTACAAAGAAATCTAATTTTTATTTATTTAAAAATATACTGTTTCCCCTTACATCAAACCCTTTTGGGCATAATCCTCATGATTAACTGCAGCCTGTAAATCATGTTCTGAAACATCTTGGCGAATTGGCATGCAGTACATAATCTCAGCCAATAGGGGTGCTATATGTTGTTGATCGCGAAGATTTGCAGCAATCTCTAAACTAAACTATAGACAGATGCATGTAGCTCCCCCTTCAGTCTGTGGCCAGGAACTTGCCACCAAATAAATTAGAATATATCCACACATTTTATACAGGAAATATAGATAGATGCCCTCCATGTCAATGAATCTTTTTGTATTTCTTCAATAATCACCTGTGAGGGGGAAGATTTATTCACAAAAGTGTATATGCATGCTTAAATTCTTGTAATTTGTAGCAAATTTTCCTGTATGTGCAGTTTTAGAAATACAAAGGCTTAATACTCATTAGATGACAGCAAACTTCACTGCAATATTCAAAGAATGACAACTTACTGTAAGGTGAATATGAATTTTCAGCTCAAACTATGGCTACAACTCTCAGATATAGAGTATTACGCTTGACAACCTGCTATGGATAGGAGCACATGTCTGTACAGACCCCTGCTGTGCGACAGGATATAAAAGCCTTGTCTCCTAGGATATGATGCTAATGGGGAATATCATTGACAACCTAGACAAGTTTTTAAACCTGTGTAATTGTTGAGATTCTATTTTATATATTTCATGTTATAATAGTGCAGCCGGTGACTGAAACCTCTATATAAGGTTATTAATTGCTGCCGTAAGCAGGTCTGTGCTTGATCGAAACTTCTGCCAATATAGAGCCAATTTGTGATGCTTTTTACAGTTCTATTAACCGTTAGTGTATTATATCATTTCTATAATCTTGATTGTTTTATGTATACTCTATAAAAGTGTATGATATTTCCTGTATATTTGCTAAATTGTAAATAAAATATCTGAATACTTCATGCTCTTCTGAATATTTAAAATGATGAAGTATTCCAATCTCTGGTGGATTTTCCTGTTCAGAAGCAATAAACTGCATCTCTGTTTATGACTGTTTACTGAAAATTTAAGACATTTGGGCTCTAGAGTCAGATAATGAAACAAAGGAAAAAAATATCGTAATGACAAAATAGTCAATTGGGGGTTGTTTTGTACTAACTTGCATACTAAAAGATTAAAAGAGAAATTAAATCACACTTATACTTCCTTTAACCCATCTAAATGTCTTTGTATGCTTCCTTCCATGGAACATCTACTCTTTACATATTGATTTGTTTTAGTTTTGTTTGCCAAAGGCAAGAAGCAGCTATTGTACTTGCTTTTGGTTATATGCTTGTATTTAAAGTAGAAGTCCCACCCACTTGTGTCACATGACTAAGTGCCCTTACACATGTCCTCTTGGTCCACTCTATAGTATAAAGGGAATAGAAAGAGGCTTCATTGATCCATATCTGAAACAGCATCAAAACACAAGGTCATTTTTCAAACAGATGACTGGACATAAACGATCCATATAGTATTTTTGGTCAAAAAATAAAAAACACGTCTGATAATCATCCTTATTTCTATTCATAGTTACCTACTGTCCCAGAGTGTCCGGGAGACTCCCGAATTTCTGGGAGCAGGCAAACCTCCCGGTTTCTGGCCAAAACCACTAATTTAGTGGCGGGCGGGGCTTATGACGCAATTAACGCCCCCTGCTCTAATTGGCTAAACTAGTGTGATGTAATTTAGGGGGCTGTGTTAATGAGCCCCGCCCCCACACGTCCACCTCTACCCGATCTCCTGGACGCCAGCTAGCCCAAGTATGATTTTATTTCCATACATGCATGTAGAGAGCATGGTGAAAAAAAGTAAAAACATGAAGAGTCTAAGTCTGCCTAATATCACTCGAGATCCCCTGCCTTCATTATTGCAACTTTTATAGTGTTATCATAAAATACTGCATCGCTTACGCATTAAATAAGTCATAGGGTTAAGCTCTGTCTTTATTATAATTAATATATAATAATATATAATATATTATTGTAATTGTTTTATAACATTTGTATGTGTGTGGCTAAAAATATACTTCCCCGTACGAAGTGCATCTGGTTGGTGCAAAAGTTATATTATTGAACATATGGGAAGACACCAGGGGGGTAGATGTACTAAAGCTTCTATAAAAGGAGAGGTGGAAGTGTTGCCCATAGCAACCAATCAAGGTCCCAAGGCGCGCACATTGGCAGGTCTGTGAAATTGATTTCATCTGCATAAGTGCTTAAATCAGTTACAGGCACATATAAAACAGTGTGTTGCTTTTGATCATGTCCACGGCAATTGGAAGGTCACACCAAGGTCAATGTAATGTTAACTAGTGACCATTGGTGGGCATAGCCATCCTGCATATGCTGGTGTGTACTGTAGATTAAATGAGTGTGGGATATCAACAAGCCCCAGACATATTATTGCAGCTGAAAAGGGCATTTACTCATTTCCATATCTTTTGTCTTTAACCCTTGAAAAAAAATCATATGTATCCATTGAGAAAAACTCTAGATAGAGATATTGAAATTCTTTACTCACAAAATTGCACTTTTTCTGCACAGGTGACAATGCAGACATGGTGCTACTGCTATAACCCACCAGAGGGTCGAAAAAGTTGCGCATGACTTTGGCCAAAAAACACAACAGACATTAGCCACTGCTATTACCTTAGTATATGTCTCATGACAATCTGTCCATTGAAGACACCTTTTATCTCCGAATGGTAATTGGCTCTTATGTAATAAGCTTTGTTCTTTTATACATGTTCTCTTGGCAGCCTGATGTGATATATTAGTGTGCAGTGACTTATTGCTAACAGGAATCATGCAACTGTCTGTCAGGTCATGGAGAAAAGTCGGTTTTGATGCTGTTCCGTTGGAATTGATCACAACTTATAAAGACTAGACCATTTGATAACCACAGAGTCCTTCTGAGTTCTATCGGTAATATAATACACTGTTCCATTCAACGCTTAAACTAATCTGTTATCTTCAGAGAAGATCGGCTGCATGTGTGTTTTACTAAACACTGTTATGATGTCAGATGAATAATTCTCTGTTATCATAAAAATGATTTGCCTTTGCACAAACTGCTCATGAATAATTTTGTATTTCATCAAAGTGAATTGTTAATTTGCTTAAAAAAAAAAAAAAAAAAAAAAGCATTTCACTTTAATACCTGGATACAGAGATGTCTGCAATACAGAGGTACGCTTAAAGCATCCTTCGACTCCTAGTAAGCTTGCTTGCTCCTAACAAGCAGTCCATATCACATTTCAGCAAATCCATCACCCCAAGTATAATCTTATACACAGAGACTCTCAGACCTCAAGTACTTTGCAATAAACATCATAGAAGCTCATAGACAACAAGCTCAACATCCCAATATTAAATGATTGAATACTTATGATTCCAGAGCGGCAGTCATCAATATGTATTGCTGCAAATCACAGCGGTACATAAGGAAGTACCGTTGCAATTTACTATGCCGGGGCTGCTCTGGGTGCCCCGGCATTGACTCCCCCTCCTTTGTTGTTTGCTGGTGAATGGACAAAGTGCTATGTGCGGGGGCAGCCTGGGCTGGGGTAGGGGGCAGGGGGCATCTGCCCACCGTGCCGGTCCCATAGTGGGCTACCTAGGGCTGGGTCACTGGGCTACCTGCTTTATTTTCCCTTTAAAATGTTCCTAATAGGCTGCTGAGTCGAGTCTTGTCCCCCGGGCTAAAATTTGCCAGCCCACCCCTAGCTATGTACATGCACATAGCACTCTCTCCCAGGAAGGAGAAGCCTCCTCCAGAACCAGAAGATGCAGTAGGTTTGGTTAAGATGAATGGTGAAGGACTGTTATAGTTGACAGCAGCGGAATGTCCTGATAGTTCTACAGTGACTGGTTCGTCCTTCCACTTTATCTTCTCATTCAAACAAAACACCAACAGCAGCTCAATAATGTCAGTCGCTGCTTTAATAATGGTGGTAGATAATGCTGTTACCTTACAATAACCTCAAACACTTTCCCCACTACCAGCTACAATTGTTATTCCACTATCTTGTCAATCACTTGTTCCCCACAACTCTTATATTGTAAACTCATTTGGGCTGAGCCATATTTACCTCTTGTTTCATGTCATTGTATATTATTCATTTGTATCATGACCCCTTCAATGTACAACACTATGAATTATGTTCGCACTATAAATAAACAATAATAGAAATGACTAAGCGAGCTTGGCAAACTTATCTGCAAAAATATGGCTTGTGAATTGGTTGATTTAAACAAGTGGACTGGGACTAATGGGATAGGCCATCTCCCTGCAGGGATGCTATTTAAAGTCTAGCAACAGCCTAATACCCCTTTCACACTGCCTAAAAGACCCGGGTTTAGGCTTGGTGTGAAAGGGGGTTCCCACATCTACCCGGGTCGGGGTTATTCCTGGGTTCGACCCGAGTAGATGCCAGTGTGAACGGTGAGACTTGGGTTTTTCGAACCGGGTCTCACCGACACCAATTAAAAAGTTAAAAAAAAAACAAAAACATCAGAAGAGGAGCCAATCAGAGCTCCTCTTGTGATGTTGCCATGGAGACACGGTCTACCCGGGTATTTGGCAGGGTGGAAAGCACTGTCTCCCGGTTCACATACCCAGGATATTGCCGGGGTGGCAGTGTGAAAGTGGAATAAGTGGGCCCATTGTTCTTAGTCAGTGGATCAGAACAGGCGGCTAATCTATATATTTTTACCAGTATCAGCAGATCCAATCAGAAGCTTGTCCTAAATCTGTGGGAGTGGCTTCAGCTGTCTGTAATTTTACTTTGATGGTTCATATCTGGACATTTTAAAGTTAAGGTTTAGTGGACCTTTAATTTAACATGCCAGTTTGGCTGTAAATCCTCTTTTGTTTCGTTATTCGACAATATCTTAAAATATGGATTCAAGGTATCCCTTCTACTGAGCACTATGCCTGGGAGAATTGCCCATTATCTTGTATATTGTAAGGGTGAACTGTTCACAAAGCCCTTAAGGTCTGTTAGGATTTGTATCCCTAGGTCCATGTATGGGGAGTTCTCATTATCTGTTGTGTTGACTCCTATTCATATTTCACCCTTGTTGTGTAAGTGAATTTCCAAAAAGTAAACATAGAGACAAAGTGAATAATGCTGTACTGGCCCATTGAAAAGTCTAACAAAATTCATATTCTTTGGTTTCCTGTAATAATGTCAGTTTTATTTTCAAGATGAAGATGTCTAGATAGTAGGATGCCTTGGAGACATAACATCGGATCTCTGTATACTATTTATTCTAAGGCAGAAAGGGCAGCAGGTCTGTGTCATATGCTAGGACAAGAATAATAAACAACTGTGCCTGATATAAATACTCGTCTAAAAATCACACACGGCAGCAAGAAAGATAAAGCAACGCATTTAGTAAAAGTTGCACAAGGGTGAGAGCAGAAGTTGCTTGTGGGGCTCAGCCAGTGATTTATTCATTTGAATACAGAGCGAGCTGTGATCATAGGACGAGAGTTTGAAAATTTTGTCTGCGGACCATGAGTTCTCAGTCACTGTTCACAGCAGCCATAAAACAAATCAGATTTTAAGGATATTCCTATCTGAGTCATACTTGCCAACTCTCCCTGAATGTCAGGGAGACTCCCTGAAATAGGGGTGATCTCCCTCCACTCCCTGAAGAATCTGGCATTCTCCCTGATGCTGAGCCAGTACAATTCGTGGTTGGCTTTGCCATCTGTTGCATGAAGACAGAGTTCAGAAATTGTGTCCTATGTCCATGTATTGATGCCTATGGAGGTGGCCATTTTCATGGAGACCAAGACTTAATCAAAGACTGACAGGTAAGACAATATGACTTCAGTAATGGAGACAGAAATGTAAAAGCCACTTCAGACTCTAGAGATTCATTAGCTGCTTTTCGTTAACGCATAGTTGCCTACTCTCCCGGGGTGTTCAGGAGACTCACTCATTTCCGGGAGACCTCCCGCATTTCAGGGCAACCTCCCAGTTCTCACCCCCGCAATAGATAAGCCCCCTGCTGTAATTGCCCAATATTGTAACAATTGTTTAGGGGGTGGGGCCAAAACGATGCGATTCATCAAGTCCCGCCCCTGCACACCCACCTCCCCTTAAGCCAACGAGGAAAAGTTGGCAAGTATGATCTGAGCACAAATGGATACAGCAACGTCATGTTTACGTGTTATATGTGCTTTAAGTAGACCTGGCTTTATATCGGTAATCAGAAAGAGCAACGGAGAATACTAAGCGGAAACACAAATTGTGAAATGAAAATAGAAACCACAAAAGTATTTCTTAATAAGGAAAGAGTATGAACAAGATGTACGTTAATACCCTGGTATTTATTCATATATTATAATCTTATAAAATACCTTGGACTGCAGCAATACTGACTAATACAAAACAAATCCATTATACGCAACGTACTGTGGTCATGCAGATGACAGGACAAACACTGAGAGACATATTGTATGTTATCTGCCTTTGATTACTATGCCTTAGCTTATACTGTGGGGGCAGATGACGGAATGCTGTACAATGAATAGAAGTGCTCTGGAATATCAGTCTACATTTGGTAAATAACAGGCGAAGGTAAAGATGAAATGTCGTTTCTGTGCGTAGGTCTCAGCTGTAATGCTCCAAGATGGCGCACACATATTGTATACTCCCATTTCCACTTGAAATGCTATCCAGGTCATCTGGATTCATAGGTCAGTACCAAAGACCTTACATGGTGCCAAGTGGCACTGATGAAGTTGACACAACTGTTGAACGTGAACGTTTATTAGAGGTTCCTCAAGTAGCTGGAGGGTGCAAAGTCTCCCCAATTGCTGGTAAAGGAGGTTCAGGCTCCTCTATTCTTTGAGATCTATTCTCCTCAGCTTCTGGGTCACGGCACGTACACTCATCCTCCTCACACTCAGCCCCAAAAGGTACTACTTGACCCTACAAAATGCAAGAGAAGAACAGATGATCTATGTTCTGTACATCAATGGAGAAGCAACAGTAGTCATCACAATTCGGCAAACAGCCCTGTGGTCCCAGATATATCCCCTAAATGTGGGAGTACTAGATGTTCACATCACCACAGTTGGAACCCATGAGAACTAGACAGGTGGTTTCTACTAAGCAGCCTACTCTGGATGGAGAAATTAGTGTGGGATCTAGACATGGAGGACATACATGGATACAACGTGTTTAGGGGGAGAAGAGCACACAAGAGACAAGGGAAGGAAATCAAAAGACCCCCCAAAAAAGGTTTGAGGAGGCAGGCAGGAAATGAGGAGCATCCAGGTAACAAGGGGGTCTGATTGGAGGGGGGAAGGGGCAGTATTGGGGCATGGGAGGTTGCTGGATGTAATCAAAGGGTACAGATATCTTTCAGCCCCCAGAAGAGCATGTCATGAGGACAAAACATCTGTGGATATTAGGTGTTATTAATGGTGGTGAGACATTAGACCCTACCAGAACCAAAGGGCCTTTAGCTATACCACTGTTGTACCCATTTTCTTTCAGTCTAATTTGCAGACCCTCTCTTCAAATAACATTTTAAATGTAACTTTTAGTACTGAAAAAGTGAATCTTCTTTCAAATACCATAAATGTTTATTTAGGCAGATTAACATGTAAGACTTATAACGCTAAAAAATAAAACTCTTAACTCTGCCATTATATTAAAGCACAATTAAAATACACTTTAATCATATACCTGTCATCTAAAGTTTACCTGTCATCAACATACAGTGTCAGATCTTTTGTAGACTGAAATAGCATTTATAATGCAGCCTATCAACCCACATTCGCCTCAGTGACATCACTATCACTTATTGAATTGATTGGCTGAATATTGGTCCAACCCACAATAACTGCCTCGACCGTATGATGGGAACACTCTAACAATGTTGCTGGTATCAAGCGTAAAAGAAGCAATGATTGTAGTTGTAGATATCATGGACAGAAAAAAAGAATTTTAATTTTTGACCAGGTAAATGTCGGCTTCTGGACACACAATTGTATCCATACACAAAGGGTACATTGTTGGGTGGAATATAACTGGCTAGTTGAATTGTTTCCATACCTTGTGCGAGGACAGAGTAGAGGCACAGCAGTCTCCTCCGTCATACTGACAATACGCTCGGTTATTAATTGTGTCACACCAGCCATCTGCTTGAAAGGGCTATACAGGAACACAAGAGTAAGTCACCACAATACACCAAGGAAATCAATAGACAGTACATAACCTTTACAGGTTTGACTCTCAGGGTATAGAGAGAACAATATTTTTTTTTCTTTGCTTGCAGAAAATTGCTGAGATGAAATGCTTTGTCTGTTAGATACATTCCCAATGTGTAGATGGATAAATGTGAGACGCTTTTAGCAGACTAAGAGTTGTAGCATCTGTTATGTCGCCTTCCATAAGCGAAAAAAGAGCTGAACAGATTATGGCCTTTTACATAGTGTAGACAAATCCAAATTGCTTGTTTAGACTAGAGGAGAGAAAACCTGCATGTTATAGGGTTATAGAGCTCCTCCGTGCATCACAATCAGTTCCTACAGAGATAATAGGAGACTTCAGGATAGCAGGTCTTAGGAAGTAGTGGGCCACAGGATTTTAAGGGCCCCACAAGTGGTCATTAAATAATGTGTGCTCATTGACATGTGAATTACTAGGAAGTGACTCTGCTCTAAGGAGATAATTATTATAATTTATTTACATAGCATCAATCGTATTACACAACACTGTACAGAGGATATATAGTTATTCACATCAGTCCCTGACAATCTACATCCCCCTCCACACACACATAGATGAGGGTCTATTTTGTCAGGAGCCAATTACTCTACCAGTAGGTATTTGGACTGTGGGGAAATCCAGAGCACCCAAGTTTAACCCATGCACACACACGGGGAGAACATACAAACTCCGCACAGATATGGCCCTGTGAATCAACCTCATGACCAGGGGAGGGCTGGCTAATTTTAGCCCGGGGGGCAAAGACTTGACTCAGCAGCCTATTAGGAACATTTTAAAGGAAAAAAATGCAGGTGTCCCAGCCCAAGGTAGCCCACCATGGGACCAGCCCGGGGGGGGGGGGGGATGCCCTCTTGCCCCCCAGCCCAGTCTGCCCCTGCTCATGACCCCAGCACTGTGAGGCAGTAATACTAACCACTGTGCCACCATGCTGCCCCACAGACCACTTAGTATCTGTAAGTTCACCTAGTTACAGTGTCAGCATCATCGTGAGAACCATGTCTTTCATTGTGGTCATGTACTCGTGGCCTGTGCACACTGTGGACAAGAGATAGAGGGGACATTGTGTCCCTTTAGGACATTTGTCCCTTTTATGTGTCTGATCATTTGCTTTACACTGGGGTAAGTGCACCTAGATATCCAATTCTCCACTCATGTGCAACTTGGAAGCTCAAAATGCATCTAATTACATGTATAGGATGAATCCTCATCTCCAGCAGCTCTGACCTCATGTGACAATGGCTGCGCTCCTCTTCACACGTCCAGGAATAAACTATTGAATATGCGCCCTCTCTGTGCCTTTATCTCATTTCAATAATCTCGCGCCACAAAATAAAATCTTGTTTTTGCAATCTTCTGCAAAACTAGACACACTGATGTGTCCATGCCATAATTTACCCAGAATGCCCTCACTCCACTTAATCCCTCTCAACGGCCGGCGGAAACTTCGGCCCAGCGCAAGCATCACGTTCTCGCTCCATTAACCTAAAATCTAGGCACACTTGCGAAAATTGAGGCCCATAGCAATTCTAAAGAAGATTTTATACTACATCTTAGCCATTTTATGCTTTTTTCACTTTCTGAGTTAAACTAATAATCACGAAAAATATAAATTCCGTAGAACCATGAGCAGCACTAAGATCGCTCAGTTTGGGACAATATCGTGCCTGTAATGGCTGTTTCTCCTCCTTTGTATACCTATAAAAATGTAATACTAGAAACTCTACAACACTGAACAATATCACAATGCACCTAAACTGTTCAGATATCAAGGATTGTAAACTAGAACTCAATGATCTCTGAATAGAAAATGCACAAGCTGAAGTTAATACAGAGCATTTGTATGCAGCTCACAAGAGATCTTCTGCATTGGAACAAGATGATTCTGCTCCAGGCTACAGATGCAAAAAATATGGTTGTACCACAAGTGGTACACTGGTGGCTTCCAACAACATGCCCTTTAATCATCACTTCAACAATTAAAATGCGTTCACCGAAAGCAGCATACAAAGAGTATTAAAGGTAAATTATAGATAATATACCCGTTGCTTATTCATAAATTATTTAAGCAGACCAATTATAAATCTGTATGTAAAAGGTTCAGTAACTGGACATAGCAGAGTACTGTATATGAGATGACGTAGGGTATAGGGGGGAAGCGATCCACATTTACTGACAATGATAGGGGCTTAATGTAGCTTTGGGAATATGGGCACCATATGTATTCATTTTTTGTTATGCTGCAGATGAGTTAAATTGTAACGTCTTTCCTTTAATGTCAGAACAACTGTGATTACTCAGAAGTTGCTCACTACATGCTGCTATTCTTCAGTGAAAATCTGTCCTGTATCCTAAGTCACCCACTTTTATCAATTAACAATCTATTCTGCCATACTTGCCAACAGTCCACCTATTTAAAGGAACAGTTCATATTTTCAACACTCAAAAGGGATTTGGCCAAAAAAATGGGTGTGGTTTCACCACAAATAGGTGTGGTATAGGGCATGGAGTAATATATTTGGGCGTGGCCTAGTGACACAGTGCCGTGGCATAATGTGTCCCGATTCTAATCTGGAATGTTGGCAGGTCACTATATATTTTAGCCTCCCTTCTATATTTCCAGATAGAGTAGTGTCAGTTGTAGTGAAAATTGCAAATGGCAAAGGATTAGGTGGAGAATATGTCTATCTTGTAACCAGGCCCGGCGCTCCCATTAGGCAACCTTAGGCAGTTGCCTAGGGCGCCGGGACCTGCAGGGCGCCGCTGCCGCTGACTATATTTGAAAATCTAGTCAGCGGAGAGAAGTGGGAGATAGGTGCGCCGCCGCTGTTTTTTCAACTTCCGCCGCCACTGTCAATTCATTCTGATGCGCCCAGGCTGCCCGGCGCATCGCACACCTGATCACTGACGTCAGTGATCAGGTGATAGGTCTTTACCCGGCGGCGCCTGCTGTATTATCACACTGTCTGTCAGTGACAGACAGTGTGAATAAAGTTCTTTCCAGACGCCCCCCTCCCCTCCCAGCATGCATCGCTCCGCCTCCAGTGTGAAGAAGGCGAGGAGCAGCCATAGGAAAGAAAGAGAGAAGAGAAATAAAGAAAAGAAAAGAAAAGAAAAGAGAAGAGGTTTGAAGAGCCCCCCTGCATCTACAGACCAGGTAAATAAAATGTAATTATTTATTTATTTATTTATTTGTTGCGTTCGTCGGGGGCGGCGGGGCAGGAAGGGGTGGTGTTAAAATTTTGTCTAGGGCGCCAAAAACCCTAGCACCGGCCCTGCTTGTAACAAATCCTTCCTTAGTTTATCTGTAAATAGTTTGGGAAAGTCAAGGTAATTGAAAAAATATTCTGCTCTTGTTTGCTGCGATAATCTAACTCATCTGTACATATATTTTTGTATACAGTAAAAGCAGTGCAGTAATTTCAGTCATCATAAAGCCGCTCGTGTAGCGTTAGACGTACATCTGTTTTACATGCAGTTTCTTACTGCGCATGATAGCAACTTGCGGATGTCTGTTTGCATTACTGAACTGATATTTCCAATTGAGGCAGAAAGTAAATTTCCCTGTGAGTTGTGGGAAGACAACAAATGTATGCATATAAATTAATTAGTATTTGTGTTTAATTACATTTTATATGGTAAAGGCAACTTTTGCATTTATTAATAACTGTCAAGACACTATTCTCTCTAGTATATATGACACTTCATTACATTATTATATCGGCGAATAATGTAATGTGAATGTTGCATTTACTGCTTACACTATGAAGTCACATCTTTATGCGTTCTCTATGCTGTTGTGAGGCATAAATATACACACGTGTTACTCCTGACGTACAGCTGTCGCACATGCTAGTCATGTACAGCTAGATGGGTCTCGAGATGCATTTAACGGCACACACGCATGTAAATGCACCTTTTCCTGCATACACTCAGGGTGCAAATGCGTCCATCTCTACAGGAGCACCATCAAGTTCTTTGCTCTTAGTATATACAGTGTGGGGAAACGAGCTATTAATATCCCCTCAACCTGTCTGCACCTCATTTCTCACAAACTGCGGACTATAAAAACATATAATTTTTTTAGCCCTCTGGTTCCCCATATTTGTCAGTCATATTTAAGCTTGGGTATATTCTATTTTGAAAGTAGTTAAAATGTCTGCCAGCACGTAATGTTATCTTGCAGACTAGTCCATTGTCTCAGCTTAGGCAAAAGGATTATTGTCCACCAGTCCTGTATGAATGTACATCACACCAGGAGGTCTCATGTATTAAGATGGGTAAAAGGTCCACAGACAGAGCTCTATGTTTAATTACAGAGGACTGCATTGTGTTTTTAAATGTAAATGTGTCTGGATTGTGATCTCTCCTGTTTAAACAAACTCTGCTGTATAGCCACAGAACAATACCTGCCCCTAATTAAATCAGGAGTGGTTCATCTGCCATCCCTGTGTCTGTATGTTTACCTGTGAAAAGGTAAACACAGAAAAGGACCAATCAGGCCGGTCCTGGAATTGCTGATGAGGTCATTTTTGGGCTTAAAAGAGAGCTACAGAAGACAGCAAATTGGCATTCACTACCAAGTGATAGCTGAAGTCAGGCTGGCGTTGAGATATAGATCTCTGCCCCTGACAGGAAAGGGACAATTGGTCCCTGGAGTACTGCCGTTGCCCTGATCTACCTCTCCAGGTCTTGGGGAGCTGTGTGTCCGCTGAAAGTGGAGTGACAGTGACTCAAGGCCGCTACCTTTGCTAGTAGCCTTAAAGGAGAGAGGGGGAGAAACTTGGATTGATAGACAGCAGTCCCTGAAAGTGACAAGTATACTGGGGAGGTGTTTTTCATCATACCCTGCATGTTGTCTCTGCCAGACTATAGTGTTATTTGTTGCAAGTTATTATTTAAATATATTTATTGCTGTTTTGTGCTACCATTTTGTTAAATAAACTTATTTGTTTTATTTTGGATATTTGCCTGGGTGATTTTGAACCTTGGGTAAATACTGGGTAGACCAGCTGTGCAGCGCAGAAGGTTACGTTAAACCCGGTATCCTCACATTCAGCTTTAAGAAACAGCAACAGCTCAGATCGTAGAATTGTTCTATGTCAGAATAGTGTAACCGATTTGTGGCAAGACATCTGTCACACATGCGCATGTATTTTGATATACAGTGTGGTGACTGTAGCTTAGATCAGACTAGTGTGCAACCTGGAGATTGGGATACTACACAAAAGGATTAAAAAGGAATGTTACTACACCCATCAGTGGGGAGCTCAGGAGACAGCTCAGTAGAGAGAACTCAGGAGATAGCTCAGTGGGGAGCTCAAGAGACAGCTCAATAGAGAGAGCTCAGGTGATAGCTCAGAAGATAGAGCTCAGGTGACAGCTCAATAGAGGGAGCTCAGGAGACAGCCAGTAGAGAGAACTCAGGAGATAGCTCAGTGGGGAGCTCAAGAGACAGCTCAATAAAGAGAGCTCAGGTGACAGCTCAGAAGATAGAGCTCAGGTGACAGCTCAGTAGAGAGAGCTCAGGAGACAGGTCAATAGAGAGCTCAGGAGACAGGTCAATAGAGAGCTCAGGAGACAGCTCAATAGAGAGAACACAGGAGACAACTCAGTGAGGAGCTCAGGAGACAGCTCAGTGAGGAGCTCAGGAGACAGCTCAGTGAGGAGCTCAGGAGACAGCTCAGTGAGGAGCTCAGGAGACGGCTCAGTGAGGAGCTCAGGAGACGGCTCAGTGGGGAGCTCAGGAGACAGCTCAGTAGAGAGAACTTAGTAGACAGCTCAGTAGAGAGAGCTCCAGAGACAGCTCAGTGGGGAGCTCAGGAGACAATTCAGTGGGGAGCTCAGGAGACAGCTCAGTAGAGGAGCTGTAATGTGTCTTACAGGAGGCAGAAAAGCTGAGACACCGGACAGTTGGAGAAGGATGAGATGTCTAGCCCAGGAGAACTAGAGAAAAGCTCTGGAGACTCCTGTGTGTCTCAGTGAAAGAGAGAGATACTTTAGTATGCCTCGTGACAATTCACCACAGTGATTGGCTGATGAGGGAACCTCAGCAATAAAAGGACTGTGCAATTGTGTATCCACTAAAATGAAAGTGGTAAGCAACCTAGAAAGGGAAAGGGAGAGGTCAAGATATGAGGCAGTGCCCTGAATGGGGGCTAGGTGTTTGTTGTTTTCTTTTAGCCAGTGTCATTTTGCTGTACAATTGCTGAAAGTTAAAGCTAATTTTTGGTCAAACTCTGAATTACCTGATGGACCCCCATATATTTGCACCTAATCACTAGTCATTGACCAAAAGGCTACGATCTTTGATCCCAATCATGTCACAGTATGGTGGAGAATACGGGCATTAAAAGGTCTGCACAAGTTTAAGTGAAAGAATCCAGGGAAATTGCAGCAACTGTAAACTTGGATGACTCGTCCTGTAGTTGAAGTAACAGAAATGTGCTTGAGACTTCCAGAAAAACCCAAGGAATGGTGAGGAAAACAACTGCCAAGTATTGTTTAATGAATGGTGTGGAGCAAGTGACCACAGGCGTTTCCAGCCACTAACGTGAACGTGGTAAGTGGGGTAGTTCCCTGAATGAGTGATAGGCACTTGCTGTTTTCTTTAAGCCAGTAATTTTGCTGTGCAGCTGCTGACAATTAATAATACTAATTTATATTCAAAAGGTGCTTGTGCACCTAAGTCCTAGTCACTGACCAAAAGACTGCTACCTCTGAGATCACAACACAACACGTATAAAACAAATGAAAGTTTATGTTTATCATAATCATAAGTGGACACGTTGCATCATGTAAAATGTTAGAAGCTGTAATTTTACAAAATCAAATAAAAACATGTTTACTATATCTTTCAATATTTAATAAGACTTAATGCAGATTTTTTAGCTAGTTTGGAAATTGTCGAACAAATTGATCCACCATTGAACTGTTTTTCCCCACTCTAAATAATCAAAATCTAATCTTATTGAATTTCATTTGATTTGTCAGGATACAAAGCCATGTTTGGGGCATTATGGTGGCTTAGTGGTTAGCACTTCTACCTCACAGCACTGGAGTCATGAGTTCAATTCCCAACCATGTCCTTATCTGTGTGGAGTTTGTATGTTCTCCCCGTGTTTGTGTGGGTTTTCTCCGGGTGTTCTGGTTTCCTCCCACACTCCAAAAATATACCAGTAGGTTAATTGGCTGCTATCAAAATTGACCTTAGTCTCTGTGTGTGTATGTTAGGGAATTCAGACTCTAAGCTCCAATTGGACAGGGATTGATGTGAATGAGTTCTCTATACAGCGCTGCGGAATTAATGGTGCTATATAAATAATAACTGATGATGATGATGTTTGCCAGTGACCCACCTTAGCACCTACAGGGAGTTGAGAAAGGGGTGTGCAGAAAAATTGTCCTGCAATCTGATTGAATTTATTGACTGCAATCCAAACAGTTCTGTGCAATCAAATCTGATTGATTTGTAATAATCTATTTCAATATCATTGCAACATGTAGTGCCAGAATTAATGCTGTCAATTCCTAACCTATCATGTGGAAGGCTTTGGTATACTTGATGGCTATTGTTGACCCTATCACTGGCTATCTTATCAGCTTTCTGCCTGCAGTTATATTCACATAACACATGTGAATTAGATTGCTAGTTGCATTGCTAGTTACTTGATCAGTCCTTAAGCATAACAACACTTCCTAGACTAATGTCTGCAACTAAAGTCCCTATAGACATCCGCTGCCCTCATGATTACTAACTGGCATTAAGAAGACAGCGAGACTAGAGTTGAGCTAGACATAAAGTTCAGTAATTCCCACTTAAAATATTTTAATGTCTCCTTCTCTTACATAAAATTAAATATTTAAAAATTTATATGGTACAAGCAAAAATCAAATGAACCTCCTAATCAAAATCTCATGTAATGTACCATATTTCACAAGAATTTATATCCCCTTAAAATGTTGCAAGATTTTACTTAAAAATGAAGGTTGCATTTAATTTCTTTTTCAAAAGATCATTTGATCTCTTTGCAGAAGTAAATCACTCTCTGCGGAGCAGATTCACCAGGAACTGATGAGAGATATCACACCCTGATTTGGAAATAAATTGCCACTGAAGTCATTGACACTTAGTAAATCCCAGAACATGTGCTTATAAACCCGTCAGTTCAGCTGACATATGGCTCCATACTTTCAAAGCTGTGTTACTGCCAGAAACTCTCATCTTTGTCAGCGTAGAGAATTTTTCGAGTTCAGCAGCTTCAAAAGCA
Organism: Mixophyes fleayi; assembly: GCF_038048845.1. NCBI lineage: Eukaryota > Metazoa > Chordata > Amphibia > Anura > Limnodynastidae > Mixophyes > Mixophyes fleayi. The sequence goes on along the minus strand of NC_134409.1, from coordinate 26,169,676 downwards.
CAAAAACAAAGGCTTTGTGATGACCTCATTTTCCCAGAATTAGCAAAACATAAATCCTACATAAAAATATTAAACATTTTCTGCAGATACAGATAGAAAGAGCATATGTCCGTCTAGAGAAAAGGACTGTCCAAGGGAAATATTTTTTTTATACATTGACAGGGAACATACATTGGTTTATTATTGGCTGGGGTTACGGAATTTCATCATCATCATCATCATCAATTAATGTAGCGCTACTTATTCCACAGCGCACATACTTACATTAGTCCCTGCCCCATTGGAGCTTACAGTCTAAACTCCCTAACACACACACACACACACACACACACACACACAGACTAGGGTCAATTTAACAGCAACCAATTAACCTATTAGTATGTTTTTGGAGTGTGGGAGGAAACCGTAACAAACCCATGGAGAACATACAAACTCCACGCAGATAATGCCATGGTCGGGAATAAGGGTTATTTGCCCTTATACCTATACTGCTACTTGTACATTCCTCGTAGGAGAAGACATCTGGGGGTAAATTTATCAAGCTGCGGGTTTGAAAAAGTGGAGATGTTGCCTATAGCAGCCAATCAGATTCTAGCTGTCATTTTTTAGAATGTATTGAATACATGATAACTAGAACCTGATTAGTCGCTATAGGCAACATCTCCACTTTTTCAAAGTGTGTGTTGTGGAGGCTTCTATATAGGTATCCTCACCAAAGCTCTTCTTAGTTTGGATCTCACCAGCCATCATTTAATATTTTCTAATTATACAAGCTAAAGTTTGGTTGCTTGTTAATTGCAAGTTCCTTACACAGCGTTGACGTACTGCAAGCAGGGTAATTTTAATAAAGAGACAAAAGGGGCATTTCCCCTTATCCCACCAAGAATAGGTCCGTCATCAGTAATGGGCTCTGGATAGAAGACGAACTATACAATATTCTGTCTCTGACCTCAGATGTCCTAGAAAGACAACATACTTGGTTTAAAGTGTTTCTAGTGTTGCTCCCAATATCTTCTGAGACAGATTAATAAAATGCAAATAATAAAAGAATTCTGACCTCAGACATGACTTTATACACTAATTACTAATATGTATGTAAAGATAAAATGAGCCCAAATAATGAATCTGAACCTAATGTTGTCTTCCACTGGATCCACGGCTCTGACGAAGCTTTATCCTTGGTCCTGCGGCTCTGAGCGCGGGAAATGCTGCTATTTCCATATTTACCCTCGATCCTGTGGCTCTGAGCGCGGGAAATGCTGCTATTCCCATACTTACCCTGGGTCCTGCGGCACTGACCGCGGGAATGGCTGCTATTTCCATATTTACCCTGGGTCCTGCGGCTCTGACCGCGGGAATCAATGCTATTTCCATATTTACCCTGGGTCCTGCGGCTCTGACAGCGGTAATCGCTTGCCATATTTAAGTACAACCTAACTAAGGACCATATTTTGGACATTTTGTTTACAAATATAGTTGTAACGTTGTCAGAAGCTTATCTAATCGTGCAGATCCTTCCACAGAATGAGTGTAGAACAATACTGGTAAGTAATCACTATGGTGGTCTTACCTCACAAGATGGGATACAGTGCAGCGTACTGGGGTCCGGGTGCCACTGTAGAGTCCCTGTGCACATAATACCCTGCTGATGGAAAGGACAGAATAGTATCATCATTCCTGCACATACAGTAGCCAGCATATGAATCAAATTCACAGAGACACTTCTCTAAGGGGGTGGGAGGGGGGGGGGTATATTTTGCGACATCATGTGGTTCCACAAAGACGGAAATCTCTGTACTAAATATCTCAGCACGACATCTGACCAACGTCACAAGTTAGTCTTATTACAGTTTAATTATGTTTAGTCAATAAAAATGATCATATTATGTATGACCCATTAATGGGAAATGCATACATAAGTAGTACTATGAACTTTTGAGAAACAGGGACAACAATGGACAGATCTTTAGAACTTGGGACTGCCCCTCAAAATTACGGGCAGTTAGCAACTCTGTAGACATGAAAGTAGTATTAAATATCATTAACAGCAACCCTGGAGATTTGGCCAGGGGTCCACAGCGTACCTGCACCCTGGTAGGGTTCATCCATTGTTCTATAGAATCTGATGTCATGTTCTCCGGTAGGATCACTGGGTCGTTGAGGGCATAAGTGCATGAGGCTGTGCAGTTAGCACCTGCAGGGACAGAACACCCCAAAACTGATGAAATGTTGTGTTGAAATTAGTTCTAAAAAAAACCATTAAAAAAAAAAACCAAGACAATCGAGCAACAAGCAATGATTCATACTTGCAAAGGCGTACTGCTACAAGTCCTGGCAACAGCAGTATGGTACTAGAACCATGTGGGCATGAGCTAGCAAATGTGAGTCACCTTTATCAAAATAATATGAAAACATGTCGCTTGTTGTCTGGAAGTGGACACAGATCGTCCTCCCTAAATCAACGTCTAGTTCCTCACCGATAGTAAGTCCGTGGTTGCACGTGTAGTGGATGTTGTTGAGTTCTGGGGGTGGAGGACACGTCCCGGTAAGACCCTTGCAGAGGTTCAGATTCTCAGTCCAGGTCCCATCTTTACTGCACACTGTAGATACCTAAAGCACAAACACTCATCACAGTCACAAGACCCTCAGGGACACGAGGGAAAACTGGAACACAGCATAAAAAATGGGATTATTATATTGGAATATTAGGATTATTGGTTACAATCTGCGGTGATAAGGATTACATTCTATCGCTGCAATAGAAAATCAATTATTGCCGTATTTATTAATAAAATATCGCTGGGGCAGCTTTGTGCTATTCAGCCATACTGGCTGGGATCGTAAAGCATTAACTTACCCCCTCGATGGGCCAATATTTAAAAAAATATATAAATATCTGGAAAAAATATATTTTACTGCTATAAATAATGGAAAAACTGCTTTATTAAATTATTTTTTTCCTGTTATGGGATGGCGATAGCAGACGAAGGAAAGTGGCGGGACTTGTACTGCCGCGATCCTTGTTAGATAGGCTTCCCTATGCTTCACATGGGAAAGCTTTCACAGCCGAGACCCAGCAAACCTTTTCTCCAGCGCGGGCTATCACCCTTTGATAAATAGGGAGAAGCCCTAACACCTGTTTTTGCCAGAGACAGAGCTATTCTCCATTTTATAAACAGGCCCGTATGTCTTAAAGCTCCACTTTTCCTTGCACTAGTTTTCTTACGTGTCCATTTTATCTATTCCTGAATGTTCAGGTCATCAATATATATTTTATTGCAATGATACCCAATTACAGTGGTATCAAAAGTGATAAATAAAATAAATGCTACATGGTAACATCGCAGGCCAGACAGGGCCCTATTTGTTATTTTATCTCTCAAACTTCCAAGAAAATCCATAAACTCTTATATGACACAAATATTTTTTTTAAAAGACATTATGAGGTGAATTCAATTACGGTATCCTCGTGAAAGTAATGCGGCCTATGCACTATTACCGTTAGTATGGTCATTTTAACGCAGATCTCTGCTTGCCGCTCTCAGAGCTACGAGCAAAAATCAGCGTTGAAATTACTGTACTAGCGGTAATAATGGCTACTATTACCGTAGTAAGGCGGCCAATTGAATTACCCCCTTTGAATGAATTTCAAAAACGTATTATTTATAATATTGCATAACACACAACAAAGAAAGAGAAGCAACGACCACTGATCCTGAGATGCAAATATAAATGTATTACAAATATATGGCCCTTTGAGTGAAAAACTTAAGGCTTCCAAGTTATGTATTATATAGGGAACTGGAACTGTTGTTGTTCTATGGAAATTGCCCTCATTCCATCCTCTTCTCTCTTTAATTAACACAGGTTGGCACAGCACTTCATAAAAACATAATAATGACAATAGCAATATATCATATCGCTGACATGTTGTCTATTCACTGATATCATTTAAGGTAGCGGGAAGGTAGACTTGGAACTGTATAAACATCAATATCGTTTCACATAACTCTCCGCTTACTTTAGATGACAGGATGATAAAATAGCACTAAATTATCCCACAGTTCAGACATGTCAAGCAGTGGTGACACTTGAGTGCTAAAACTGTTATATTAAAATCATATCCTTTTTGAATGTCGCCCTCCTGCTGCTATTAACATCCAGGATGTGACAGTCGGACAGGGGAGACATGCAGATCGCTGCATACACCAGACTCCTGCTGACCTTCACCAGCTACACTCTTCTGTCTGTTCATTATCTCCATAATACCCACTTTGTGTCAATAATGTTTATTAATACTTTACATCATCTGATTAAAACTGTATATTACAGCTTTTTTTTTAAATGGCACGGAAGTGTAGAGAGAGCGTGTGACAGTGGGAAATCTATTACACTTGTACAAAACTCCTACCGACTTCCTGTCAAGAGGAGATCAAATGCAAAAATTGAGCATTTAGCAGGTCATCCTGATACAGAAAACTTATCAAGTTGTCTCCTAAAACAATCTAATTAGATTGGCCACACACTCGTCTTTTTTGGATTTCTGAACAAATAATTGCAATTCTATGTAATCACATCAATATACAATTGAGGCACACAGGTCATTATTGCTCACAGATTATTATTATTATTGTAATCATAGATTTGTAAGGCGCCACAGTGCTCCGCAGCGCAGTACAGTAGGGAAAACAGAACATGCATAAACAAGGACATACATAAAATAGGGACATACAAGGCAGACAAAATAAACGTAGACATGAAAACCAAGGGTATGGGGGGCCCTGCTCATTAGAGAGCTTACATTCTACATGGAAGAGGGCACAGCTGAAACAAGAGGAGCGAGTGTGGCTTAGAGCGGAGATTGGGATAGTTGTGAGGGCGTATTAGTGTGAACAGTATCATCAGGGATAAGGTAAGCTTTAAAAAAAGAGATGAGTTTTTAAAGAGCGTCTAAAGATATGAAGGCTGTGGGAAAGCTGATTGGGTGTGGTAGGGAATTCCACAAGTAGGGAGCAGCACAGGAGAAGTCTTATATGCGCAAGTGAGAGGTGGTTACCAGAGACGAGACAAGACAGATGGCTTTATTTATCGAGAGCATCCCAAGATTAGATGTTAGCATCACATCATCTCATCATCAGCTCAAATTTATCAAGCTTTTCAGAGCTTGATAAATTTAACCAAAAAGCAGTCCCCAATATTACGGGGACTGCAGACTGCAGCAGGGCCATCTTAACAACATTATGGGCCCCTGGGCAAAGCAGGGGCCCCTACATATATATATATATATATATATATATATATATATATATATATATATATATATATATATATATATATATATATATATATATATATATACACATACATAAATATAGATATAGATGTATAGAGATACAGATATAGATATATAGAGATAGAGATAGATAGATGTACTTGCTCAGTGACCCTTGAAGGTTTTTTATGCAGGTTTTTTTTTTGCAGGATTATTTACTCTAATTAAGAGCCCTGCCTATGGGGCCCCCTTGCCCGTGGGGCCATCGGGCACCTGCCCATCGTGCCCAATGGAAAAGATGGCCCTGGACTGCAGTATTGTGCGGCAGTTTGTCTAATGCGGGAGATATTATTGATATTAGTATTTATTAAACTGCTTACATAATTAATTGTGCCTAAACCATGCAGAAACAGCAATTCCTGCATGGTTTAAGGCTTGATACATAGGCCCCACAGTGTGTGTTATACACTGACAACTGCCAGTGGGAGTAAGCATTGTAGTTAGGGTATTGAATTTTCAGTTTCGGGTGGAATTATCAATTAAAGCATAAACACACTTTTGAGAATATTTTTTGGGGGGCATTAAAGACCCAAAGGGTTTATTGAGTTAACAAAGTTCCCTTCCAAACTTCAACTATGGGTTGCATACACTCTCTATATAACGTTACCACTGTCTCAACAGGGTGCAGGATCTCATGACGTTCTCTGCTGACGTCCGATCTCCGCCATTGCGCCATTTGCCCGACATAAGAATTCGCTAAATTGTATTCACACAGAGATTTAACACACGCTAACATTAGGCAGATGATGGGCCAGACAAAGTTGAAGCTATCCTTTAAAGCTGTGCACTGTGGATCCTAATGGTGTGTGCTAAGAGGAGCCATTGTAAGAAGTGGCAGAGTGGCGCAGCTAGCGGTGAGCGTTTAGTGAGATGATTGAGCCTAGCAGCAGCATTCAGCTCTAATCCGCTGTACAGCTGTCAGAGGTCAATAGAGCACAATACGCCATAGAGGGAGAACACGCTGCATGGCAGCATGAAAGTTTTATTAAAAACACTTTCACAACAGGCAGCAATTTCCCTTCCTACATAGCAATGTGTGATGGCCTCGTGGCCTCTTCTCTTTGTGTCACTCCTCAATATTTTATGGATTGTGCTCACACTGATGGGATGACCTAACAGATCAGACAATACAGCACGGCTTTTTATATTCATGATGTACATGTAAATGCTTATAAAAGAACATTTTTTATATTGGATTCCTAACACGTAGCTAACAGTCAATAAACTGCCGGAGGGATACAGAGACATCGATAAAATTAGCTCAGTTGCATCTAGTTTTAAATTGGTCCCATTATAATTTCCTGTGTCAGTGATGTCTCTGCGTTCAGAGACAACAGTGGGCTTGGCTGGTATTTAGTTATGTGCCGTTAACATACCAGGTATACAGCTCTTTCTGCAAATAATATAATGCGGCCAAGCCAATTGCATCTTTAAATCATGGTAGTACTTAAGTAAAATGAAGTGAAAACCTGGCGTGGTATATTTCTATGTTATATTTCTGCCTTTATGTTACATCAGTTTATAACACATTGGTTGGAAAACTCTGTAGTGTGTACCCAGCCTAAAGCTGGGTACACACTACAGGGTTTTTGCTCAATAATTGGCTCAACCAGCCGACATACGACCGCTCGTTCAAAAGTCGGGTCAGTGTGTGTAGTGACACGATGGTCGAAAGTCTGCCCAAATGGACGATTGTCGCCTCATTTGGTTGGTCGTACCGTTCGATATTTTCGTTCCAATCTTGTTTCCGTTGTGTAGTTAGCATAAATTTCCGACCGATCCGACCGATGTTGCTTCAGTGTGTGCGAAATTAAAATCATTGCTCACAACGACATGGCTGTAAAAAGTTGCTAACGGGATGGCCGCTCTTCCCCTTATCATCTAAAACAAGGCTAGTGTGTATGCAGTCCATGGACCGAGCGATCGGACCATCGAACGCATATAAAATTGATCGGCATAAAAAGTTGGTGGAAAACTCTGTAGTGTGTACCCAACTTAAGGAAGTGAGACAAACAGATTGAAAATAAATTCAAAGTCAGACAAAGAACTAAGGTCAAGGACAAAGGAAGTCAGGTCAAACTGGGCTAAGTTGGCTGCCATGTAATTAAATGGCTCATCTACCTTCAGATAACATTAACTGACAAGTACTTACCCTGTAACTTTGTTTAAATACATTGCTTTGTCCAGCTTCTGTCTGTGCTTTTTGACTATGCATTTATAGCATGAGGCAGAGTTATTATTTTTCTCATTGCCCTGGTATAAGACACGACCATGATGTGCTTCCTACACAGAATACAATGGTATTTCAAGAGCAACTATGTGTCGAATCCAAGGGCATAAAAAAATAAATATCTCTGTCTGATGATTTAAAGACATGGCAAAGAGATGAAAAGAGAATGGAAAGATAAAGCAATATGTTTAAAAGTTGCAGGCGGGACCATGCAAGCCAATAAATGAAAGTCACCCGGAGGTGGAAAATCCTTTTAATGCCACGATGAAGGAAAGAAGATCTGAAGTCAAAGCGCTTTTGCAAGTCGATGAAAAAAAGGGCCCATATGCTGAATCGTGTGATAGACTTTCCTTTGTGAATCAGTACCTCTTGTAATCCAATTTAAAAGATTTAAATGACTGATCGTTTTAAAACAGACAAGGGACACAAAGTTCAATTAAAAACCTCGTTCGGCACATTGTGAACTAAGCACTTCTACCAAAGGTGTGAAAAACAAATTTATTCCAACACTCTCATCACTGTCACAGATAATCAACTTAATTATGTGTTAATTATGTTTCACTGTTAAAATGAAATGTGACTATATCTGCACACAATCAAAATTAGTCTTATTACCTGAGCAGGAGAATATCGCTCTTTGCATTCTGCAGCTGCTATTTATAGATTGTGCTTTACGTAGAGGACTGGATCAAAGTATCCTTTTACCAGGTAGGATAAAGTAATATTTGTGCTGGATGAGCAATTTGGCAGAATAACACATTTTGCATTATTCTACTTTTTTGCACCTGCAGAATTGCAAAACCCAGGGGCCATAAAACTCATCCCTATTTAACGTAAACTGCTCGGGAGATAGGCGAGAATTATTAAGTTAGCTGTGAGACTGAGGTTATAATGTCAGTGTAATAGAGCTGATCTGTTCTCTCGGCAAAAGGAAAACATTATGGATGGAATGTACAAACAGCCGACAATGAAGTTCAAGGTCAGGGTTGACCCCTGAAAGCTTTTTGCACTGATTGCGAAAACCTATTGAAACACATGTACTGTGCTGTTCACAATGCAGTGATGAGGATGAGGTAGATTTATCAAACCTTGTAAAAAAGGTAAAAGTGGAGGTGTTGCCCATAGCAACCAATCAGATTCTAGCTATCATTTTTCTAAAATGTACTAGATATGTGATAGCTGATTGGTTACTTAGGGCAACACATCCACTTTGCCAAATCTACCCCTAAGTCTGGGTTGTGCTAGGTACATGTTACAACAAACAAAGCTATGGAACAAAAAGTTGGTACAGTAAATGTAATACATATGCCAAAACAAAAGCTTTGTACAACACATAAGTGACATTAATATCAAACAACTGTAAACTATCAACTACTGTGAATTATATCTTTATAAACAGTGCATAGTGATGTCATAATTTCAGTATTCACTCAAATGTTGATATTCAAATAATTTTATGATAATATATTTTTATCATACTGTAGATTCTAAGGATGTTTGAAGTAGAGATGGTCACTGACCCCCATGTTTTGTTTTTGGATCTGGATTACCGTCGTGTTTCGGTTTTGCAAAACCGCCATTGTGTGTTTTGGTTTTGGTTTTGTTTGGTTTTGTTTTGCTATTTTGTTGGAAAATAAATGTTTTTGGGCATAAAGTAACCAAATTTAGTGCTCCACCTGTTTCTTGGATAAGTAAGGTAATTCTAAAGCTAATAAATTAGGAAGAAAACAGTTTAATCTCTGGTAGGCCATCGTTAATTCTACACACAAACCTGATTGTCTTCCTCTACATCTTAGCCTATTGGCAATGCAGCCATCGTCTTTGGGTGTATATTACACCCTACACTTCTAGTTAAATATCTAAAGAAATGGACAAAGGCAGTTTGGTTTCTGTCTCTATAGCCCCCCCCCCCCCCAGCCCAGCCCCCGCCCTCCACTTGTAGTTGAATAGAAAAAAGCAGCCTGGATAGACTGAAGAATTAGAATATAAAAAGAAATGGGCAAAGGCAGTTTGGTATCTGTCTGCATCAGCCCCCCCCCCCCATCCACTTGTAGTAAAATAGAAAAATAGCCTGCATAGACTGTAGAACAAGAATATACAAAGAAATGGACAAAGGCAGTTTGGTATCTGTCTGCATCAGATCCCCTCTCCACTAGGAGTAAAATAGAAAACTATTCAGCCGTTATATAATCTAGAATATAAATAGAAATTGAGAAAGGCAATTTGGTATCTGTCTGCATCATAATCATCAACATCCTCATTAGCACCCTCGTCACCTACACAAATCTCCCCCTCATCCTCTTCTAATTCCAAAGTGGCATCCTAAATTTTTGTATCACCGGCTACACTCGGGCTGTTCAGGCACACATGAGCAGAACTGCTGAAAGGGTCCCTCTTTATGGGTACACTAACAGAATGCTCACGATTAGACATCCCACTGTTGGATGGAGTCTCCCCAGGGATTGGTGTAATTTCTGATTCAGAGCAAACATTATCCTCTAATGCCTTACTGTTATCTTGCAGCTCGGCTTTGACGCGTAACAGTAGTTGTGCACCACTTGTAGGCTCGGTAACATTTTTGGATCTGCCACTAATAGAGAAAGGCGAAGGCCTCATTCTGTCTTTGGCACTGCGTGTGTAAAATGGCATGTTGGCAATTTTTTTTTATCGGCAGTTAACTTTTCCTCAGTTACACTTTTTTTTCGCTTCAACAGGGTAAAAAAATTTGTGTTTGTGTGTGTTTTATGGGCTGATTTCAAAAGACGGTGTAGTTTGACATCGTCTTTCCCAGATGACGTACTGGGAACACTACCATCAGGACTGGTGACAGAACCGGGTTGCTCATTTTGGTCATATGTGGACTGCTTTGAATCCATTCTGAGCCCAAAGCACTTGTAGTGCTACAAATTGTTTTTGACACTGCTGCAAAATAGGACTTTTTGGACAGCCAGATACATTTCTGCAAAAGAATGGGGACACCCCAAAAGCAAATGGGAGTGCTAAATATATTATTTTGACACTGCTGCAAAACAGGACTTTTTTGACAGCCAGATAAATTTCTGCAAAAGAATGGGGGACACCCCAAAAGCAATTGGGAGTGCTAAATATATTATTTTGACACTGCTGCAAAATAGGAGTTTTTGGACAACCAGATAAATTTCTGCAAAAGAATGGGGGACACCCCAAAAGCAAATGGGAGTGCTAAATATATTATTTTGACACTGCTGCAAAATAGGACTTTTTGGACAGCCAGATAAATTTCTGCAAAACAATGGGGGACACCACAAAAACACTTGGGAGTGCTAAAAATTATTTTTGGAGACTGCTGACAAATAGGACTTTTGACAGCCAGAAATATTAATGCAAAAGAATGGGGGACACCCCAAAGCACTTGTAGTGCCAAATATTGAAAAAAAAAAAAAAAAAAGACTCCTCTATCCTCCTCTGTTCTCTTCTCTATCAATTGTTATCAGAATTGTTATCAGAATTGGATGAAGAATATGGTATATTCTCTGTCCCTGCTCTAATCAGCCAGTGACTACACCCTGCTCTGTCCCTCTGTCAAATGGCGATGGATTGCTGTGGAGGCGTGTATTTATAATTTTCAATCATCGCGAGAACCGAGCCCCGAGATCCGACGAAGTCACGATGACGTTTTTCCTCGATTTGGAATCCGAGCGGGGGCGGGAGAGTACCGAGCCGAGCAGGCTCGGTACTCGGATAGGCAAAGTTAGGGAGGCTTTGGTTCTCGGGGAACCGAGCCCGCCCATCTCTAGTTTGAAGAGTCTTCAGTCGTATTCCACGAATAAAAACATTGTTTTTTATAAGATTCCAGACTTCCTCTGTGAGAAAACAATATCCTTATAATCACAATAATTCCCCAGATATCACACAGAAGTGAGGATAACAGTACATGTATAAACTCCTGTGAATTAGAGCTTTAGAAATGATGCTTAGTGATGTCACAGCAGTCATTGGGGTCACAATTATAAGGGGTAAAATAACATATACATATATTTAGATATATTCAACAATGTCACTAACAGTTGACACTAACCACACAGAATTGGTGCACTTAACTAGAAATAAGGAGGCTCAGCGGAAACTGATTTATTTCCATCATGTGATGCCATGAGCCAAAGTTTGGTTTGGGTGAGAAACTGCATTTCACAGTGATAGCGTATTATTACATTTACATGAATTAATTCCCAGTGTCTCCTTACGGTCATGAATTATATAGGGGTCAAACTAGCAGTATTTCAAGTAGAAGATGGTAAAAAAGAAGAGATGAAAGTTTAAATTTATTAGCAGAGTTTGATAATACCGCTAAGTGATATTTCTACCTTTGCAGACCTTCCTTTCTGCTCCGGACTTAAAACCTGCAAAATGCCACATGATCAATCTGTGCGAGTGAATATAAGCGGAGTGTGGGTAAGATGGGCATTAATGTCCAATAAAAAAATGTGCCACACTACTGGATTGTTTCCAGTTTTTAAATCACTCCTGGGGGGTATGTATATTTACTAAACTGCTGGTTTGAAAAAGTGGAGATGATGCCTATAGCAACCAATTAGATTCTAGCTGTGATTTTGCAGAATGTACTAAATAAATGACAGCTAGAATCTGAATGGTTGCTATAGGCAACATCCCCCCTTTTTTAAACCCGCAGTTTAGTAAATATACCCCCTGGAGATGTTGTGTATATCATCTTGTGTGGCAGCATGGTGGCACAGTGGTTAGCATTGACCTATCTGTACAGAGTTTGTATGGTCTCCATGTGTTTGCTCAGGTTTCCTCCCACACTCCAAAAACATACTGGTAGGTTAGTTGTCTGCTGACTAATACGGACCCTAGGCTGTGTGTGTGTTAGGGAATTTAGACTATAAACTTCAAAGGGGCAGGGACTGATGTGAATGATAAATACTCTCTGTACAGCGCTGCAGAATATGGTGGTGCTATATAAATAAATAATAATATATTTGGTGATTGATATATGTATATTTTGAACAAACTAATACAAATAATATATTATTATATTATGCCCGAGATTTGTCATTACGAGAAAACTGCATAAACCATCTTGTGGCTTAATCCCATGTGTATTTATGTCCGTACATTACTTTTCAGGCCCTCTGTGCCACACGTCTGTGTATCTTAATGAGGTGCCATGTGGGCATGTTCTGCCTGGATCGGTGCCATAGCAGCCATGACCATATACACCCAATATTAGCATGTGTCACTAGGAGGTGATATAAGCTTTATAATACCAGAACCATGCTAAACTAATTATTATGGGCAAACCATAAATACTGTCAAAATACAGGCAGTATATTTGCATCTCTAACACAGAAATCATGAACGTAATGGATTGCACATGTCTGTTGTCTGCACCATGATACATATATGTCATTCTGCAGCATAGAGGACCTGTGTACTATACCGTATAAGATCCGCAGTACAGTGTACATCTGCTGTCCACCTCTAGCCCTCGGGTACAGTTGTACATCCCCCGGAGGATGAGGGGTAACGGCTTACAGATGACAGGGATACAGCGGCCCGCAGCCCAGAGCCCGGTCTGCAGACAGTGTATTTTCAAGAGCTTCCTGCAAAACAAATATGAACAAGCAATTCAGGCTCTGTAACAGGACATAGTATGTATTGTTCTTATCAAGTTATTACTAGGGGAATCATCCAGTATTTTACTATATCCATTTTTCATGATCACTAAGGTCAGTTGTCCATCATGATTTTACTAGTGTTTCATTGGCTGTTGTCTACTTTATTAAGTCCACGGTCAGTAAGGCCAGAAGATTAATGGGGTGTCTTACACTGACCCTCCCGACCAGAAGTGCAAGAACTGCTTACATACCACATGTCAGATTCCATCACCCTGACATTCCGTGTCACTAGTGTTTTCTTAACATCAGTGGGTAACAAGCCTGAGGACACTGCACTATTGGGATCAATGTCTGATATTTCTTATAACCTCAGTCATGCTGCAAGTTCAGTTTCCACACATTGTTTTGTTCCTATTCTACATTTATTAAAAGTTAACAATACAGCTGACACTGGCAAAAAGTAATGTGTCTTATTTAGGGTTCAACGCACACGTAATAACTCTGATGCAAGAAAAGCATACTTAAATGTATTGTGTCCCCTACCTCCAGATACATCCAACTCCACAAACTGCTGTATTTCTGCGTCAGGTGTACACTTACACCTAATGATAGTTTAGAGATAGGACTTGTCACTGTTAGTAGTAAATGTGGAAGTCACTAGTTGTACACAATATAATATGTAATGTCATATGCACAAGAGAGAATAGTGTCTGCACAGTGTTAATAAATGTGAAAATACCATTAACCATACAAAACGTAATGCTTCAAAATGAAATGGGGATCTTTTATTCTGCAGTAGCCCAATGGAAATGACAAATAAGCAATAAGAACAGATGGCTATGACCTGATGTAATATAGTTGCAACGCTACTGCATTATGTACAGCTGGAGGGGTCAATGTGCAAGCAGCCAATCAGAAGCAGATAGATGACATCACTGTGTATCTCTCCACCGGACCTTCAATACCCACAAGTGATACACCTTCTAAGAGGCCTACCTGGGGCTGTGTACAGGTCTAATTATGTTTAATAATGTTGCATTTCCAGGGGGCTGCTACACTTACGTGAACATGCTGTTTCTGTACTCAGCTAATGCTTGACATCCCCTGTTCTGCAGGGGTGCACGCAGGGGGGTTTCTGGGTCTCCCGCTAACTAAGTGCCCCACATAGCGACACTGTACTATAGAGCAGCTGCGGCGCTGTCAAAGAAGCGTCGGCGGCGGTGCTGTATTTTATTAATTACAGCACCGCCGTGGACGCTTCTTTGACAGCGCCGCGGCTGCTGTGAAGTACAGTGTTGCCGAAACGGAGCTGCTGCGCATGCGGGGGGTTTAAGGGTGCGCCCCTGTTCTGCTTCTTCAGGCATAAGGTGCCGCAAATCTAAGATACGCACACATCTAAACACAGATGCATTTTGGTGCAAGCACACACCTATGTTTTATACTATGAAGTCTATTGGAAGGAGGGACAATGAAACCATGATCTAACATACACGGATGTCTTTATTTTTCAGTCATTAGTTCCTCTATTTCCCCGATCTCATTTACTTAATGGGTTCAGTCTTTAATGGGTGGTGAAGAAGCTGATGAAATCGGAGCCTTATTAACCACATTAAACAAATGAAAAAGCAGATTTTTTTTTTTTTTTTAAATCGGTGACCTGAAATCTGTTCCGATGTAATAACGAGGAAGCGGGGTCAGAGGGGATCTGAACACCTGTCACTCTGGACGTACACATTGTGCAATGTAATCAGACACAACCAATGAGCCTGGCCAAAACTGCAGCTGTGTGTCCAGCATTATATATACAGCACTAACATCATAAAGAGCAATTGAGAACCGCACACCTCCCAATAAAAAACATAAAAAGACTTGATTTATCCGTCAACAATGTAATAGTAAAAAATCCATAATGCGCAGAGTGATTCCCAGGACTTTACTCCTTATGGGGTTTTAACTTTTTTTATTATGGTTAGATAAAGTTTTTCTTATTTATCACTGAAAGGATTGTGGTTCTCAGAATTCCAGCTGGAATCTCTAAAAGGGGGGTTGGTGGAACCCTTAAAGAATGAGTGTCCTGTATTAGGCATAGACATTACTGCCTCCATTCTGTTTGGCCTCTTTATCAAGAGGGTAAAAGGCCTGGTGTTTTTTCCTATTTATCAAAGTCCCCAGGCCGGTGTCGGCTATCGCCAGCAACAGTTTTCACCAGGGGGGGCTGCTGTTGAAGTCTCCGCTTGCAAAGCATGTGGAAGCTTATTTAACAAGGACATTGGCGGTGCAAGTCCCAATGCCATCCTCGGAATGGTGATAGCAGAGGTTACTGTTAGGATATAGTGCTTTATTAGTAAAATAAAACGTTTATTTCTTTTTTAAATAAAGTTGTTGTTGTTTTTTTTATCATTTGTTACCATTTGTTTTGCGACACTGCCGTTAGAAACATGAACAAATCTTCAGTTTAAGCTACTCTGGGCCAACATGAGAAAATGTGGCTCTTTAATATCTGTACCCCACATGACTATGCAGAACTAGGCCAAACCTTTACTCAATAGATTTCATTGGATGAATGGGTGGATAGCAGAGTGGTGGATAACAACAAGGCAGCCTATGCTCCAGGCTAGGGCCCAGTGACAAGAGCAGGTGACCGGCACGTTGCTTCCACTGGAGTTGCTAATAGCGCTGACTTCCACCCTCCATTGTTGTCACTTCTTTGTAATAGCTTGTGCAGGGTCTGTGTAATACATTAATATTTTATACTGTTTCTCCATGTGGTTTATTTACAAACATCAACTAATGCAGAATGTTTACATTTGGCCAAACAAACACTGTAATAACAAGAGGCTTAAATGACATTTCCTCATCTGCAGAATCAATTTGAATACAGCAAATATTATGTAAACAAACTGAGCTATGTAGGTGACACAAGAGCCTGTGGTCTAGCAATAAATGGATTATATTTTGAAATAAATATACTAAGCTGGCAGGCAGCAAGCTTGTCTATAGGGGAGAGGGTTAACTATAAGCATGGGCCAAAAAGTAAGGGGGAAGCTGTAGGGAGTCAAAATCTTGCTAATTTAAAGTAAATCTACTGAGGGGTAAACAACATGTGAGGCCAGTTCTCAGGTACCCATTTACTGCGTATAGACAGTGAGCTCAGATGTCAACACTTCAGTGTTCATGAGGACAGTGTGTGTACTATTAGAAGTAATGTGCCGCCTGCTGTAAATTATTATGGAGATAAATTAT
Source organism: Mixophyes fleayi (assembly GCF_038048845.1). Taxonomy (NCBI): domain Eukaryota; kingdom Metazoa; phylum Chordata; class Amphibia; order Anura; family Limnodynastidae; genus Mixophyes; species Mixophyes fleayi. Next base: position 26,153,253 of record NC_134409.1, on the reverse strand, counting down.
ATATATATATATATTTATATCATACTTGCCAACATTTATTTTTCTTTTTCCGGGAGATGCCGGCTGGGACGTGGGCGTGCAGGGGGCGGGGCGGCGAAATCACGTCATTTTGGCCCCGCCCCCGTGACGGAATGACGCAAATCGCGTCA